>NW_022476041.1:0-114544 GCF_009193645.1 Aspergillus pseudonomiae | reverse complement strand
CCCCCCCCTAAATGAATGAGATGTAACAAATGTAATGTTTCAAGGGTTGTAGATACTGAAAGTAGGGCGTACGCCATTCTATGATGACGAAGCATCGTATCAGGTGGAAAAAAAGGTCTTTATTCCTTAACTAGATCTTTATACTGCCTAGGAAACAAAGGTACTGAGGGCAAAAAGATCAGACGCTAGGCCTTACTCGCAGATTCCACATATAATGTCGTTTTTTATCGGTAAGGCATGGCTTGTTGTTCTTGTTGGAATCATGGCGCTTTTTGTCTATGTGTATTAGCAGGTAGCTGTGTGTTGTGGCTGGCTTTGTGTGTGTGTATGTGTGTGGAATTCTAAATGCTAGTTGATCTTTTCCGGGTTTTCCTTTTCTCGACGTCAGTTTTCCTTTCCTACTTGCACAGATGGGCTAGATAGAGCTGGGCGTATACCTGGTTGAATATATATATTTGCACGGCCTAGATCAACAATGGAACACCAAGAATGACTCTCCAAAAATATTTTCTATGAAATCCAAATGTGACACTAAATCTACTACTAATACAGTTTTCAAAGATAGCAAGAAAGGAAATGAAAAGACCGTCCATAGGAATGGTTGGCAAAATAATATGCAGCATCACTGTGCGCGAGTAGAAGAGAAGTAAGACGAAGAAAGAAAACCAATCGATGAATTAGTCCTCAGACTACAGGTTGAGTGCGGACCGGCAGCGCTCAATACCGAGCTGGTTCACCAGGAACTCATTGGCGAACTGGCAGTTGGGGTCCTGGCGCTCTTGAATCTTCAGAAACTCAGGAAGCTTAGGGAAGATAGCCAAGGTGTGCTTGGGGTCGTTGGGAGACATCTTGTTCCAGTGCGAGCGGGCATTATACACAGAGCCAAACTCATCCTGGAAGTCATAGGCAAACTGCTGGTTGTTGTACAAAGTACCCCAGTGGTTCACCTTTTGCATCCAGTCAATCTCCAGGACACCGAAAACACCACTCTTCTCGGAGCCGAGGTTGTAGGTGTTGGCTGGGGACATATACGAGTCATCGCCCTTGAGAGCACGGAACTGGAAGATCATCTTCTCGTTCTCGAAGCCCTTCATCTTCGGGGTCTGTGCCTGCTGGTACTTAGTGTAGTTGACGGCGGCGTCCACGAAATGCTCCATGGGGAAGAAGTGCTCAATCTCAGCGTAGAACTGGCTCGAGCAGATACCCTGGGGAGGGCACGACACTGCATCGCTTGTCTCATCATAGCAGACATAGTCCTTGATGCAGTCACCGCAGCCGTTGGCGCAGTAGTTGAGGGTGCAGTTGCGGACGCCAGTGTAATTGGTCGGCTCCCACCAGCTGGCGTAGAAAGTAGGCTCGATGACCCAGTCCTCAGCCTTGGCGTCCCAGTTGAAGTGAGGTCCCCAAACAGTCATGCGGTCATGCTTCTTGTAGAGATCCGCAAGCTCCGTGTACAGCTTGTTGTAGTCGGTGGTGGCATTCAGCACCTTTGTGGTCTTCTTCAGGAAGTGAGTCGGCTGAACCTTGAGGGTGACTTCGGTGATCAGGCCGAGAGCACCAAGGTTAATACGAAACGCCTTCATCTCTTCAGCATCTTTTTGTGCGTCGATCGTACGGATATCACCACGAGCATCAACAACACGGAGAGAAACGACCTGCGTTGCCATGTTGGTGATATTCTGGCCCGTGCCGTGGGTACCGGTGCTAATAGCACCGACAATATTCTGGACACGCATGGCACCGAGATAGTCAAAGGACAGGTTGCGTTTCTTCAGTTCATTCACCAGATCATAGACATCCCAGCCAGCACCGACGGTGACGGTCATGTCCTTGTTGATCTCAAGCTTCTTCAAGTTGGTAAGGCTGACGATGTGAGAAGTTTTGTTGGTGGAACCCTTGTTGGTACAGGTAGTCAAGTTTCCAAAACCGTGGCCATTACCGACGACCTTGATAAGAGATTGCTTAGGGAACTCCTTCTTCAGGAAGTCGGTAACACCGGTTTCATCTGCCGGTGCGATGAAGGTATCGGACTCACAGCCGACCTCATACTGCCAGTTGAACCAGCGGTGTGCCGAACCAAATGTTGCGTTCAGCAGCAACAACAACAGAAGAGGAAGCCGCATGCTTCCGAAGACAACCATTTCGAACAGAAAGAGCCTATACTGAACCAGACACTTTGTCAGCTCATGGCACTAAGAACGGCATTCAACAGTTGGATTGGGAGATCTCCGGGTGATCGTATCTTTACCTACCCGAATTGGTAGAGTAGAGAATGTATTCTGTGTCCAGGGACTGATGTTTTAAACGTGCAGGAGGAAGCGGCCTGTTATATAGGCAAGATCTTAGGGTATCCTGCCGACATTGAGACATATTGTATACAGTGATCGGCAGGGCCATTCCCTTCTGGTGTTCTTTACAGCTCCACCCTCGGCAGGGCTTCCCCTGTCACAGGTAAACACGCCTAGTTGCTTGGCTACAAGATTACAAAACTTTATTGTCTCATGTTTATATTCACCGGTATCTGTATCTGGTCGCTCATTGCCATGATGAGATTCTGGAGCGACCCGTTGTGACCGGAGAACGGAACTATGCCTTCCAACCAAGAATTCCAAGGTCCAATAAACCCACAGCACTAGGCATTAATTTTATAAAATGTATATGGAATGAGACACATACTATTAATGTCTAGAGATAACAATAAAGATAATACAGACAGTGAACTAGGATCGCAGACATATTGCAGAAATAATGCATGTTAACCCTCTTGGCGACTCGCGAACGGAGAGAGACGGCGTAGGATTCAAAACCACCTCGAAGAGGACAAAGCCAAGAGGAAAAGAAGAAGGAAAGAAAGAGTAATTTGGATGTCGATCAAATATGATCATCCTCCGGTTTTTTCTAGTCCTAGTTCACACCACCACGGAAGTATCGCCAATCCCTTGCTCTTGGTGCATGTACAGAGCAGATCGGTACGGCATTTTCTTCGGATTTGTCTTCCCACTAATTCGTATGAATGGATTGATCGATGCTGTACATTGTCCACATGGACAGGATGAAAGGTGCGCTCTACTGTCCTGACTTTATGGAGCCTCTCATTGACTGCTCCTGTGGGCGGTGACATGCCGTGATATTCGGGTTTGTTAAGTTTCTAGCGTGCAATTTTAGATATTATGATCCTCAGCCATAGATGTGATGACTTGATCAAGCGATATAGGACACAACGATTCCTCGCTGGTCAGTTGGGCTCACACTAGGAGAACAACTGATCTACTATGCGAAAGGTGAAACCATACGGTAGATTACTTCGTTTCAGAAAGCAATTGACGCACCAAACTCACAAAACACCACAAGATAAATTATGGATCTTATATCACTAAACTTATACCGAAAATGTAGTTTTCTAAGAAAGGGTCACGAGATACAGGAATGAATGATATACATACAAGAATCAGAAAAGATAAAGAGGAGCTATAATTACTTGAATGATTCCCTCACAGTTGAATCACAACGGCACAAACGTGAACCTGTCAGTTCTTGGAGTAATCCGCCAGAATGGCATCAGCAACCTTGAGAGCCATACCATAGAAAATGGTCATGACGTGCGAAGACACCTGGGTCGGTGGGATGGAGCCATCAATGACACGGAGGTTTTCGACATCATACACACGAGCGGCGGAGTCGACGACACCGCCCATTTCTCTAGCCATCATGGAGCAAGAGCTCACAGCATGCCAATTGGCACGGAAGTTCTTCTTGACGTAGTCCGTCCACTGCTCCAAGGAGGCCTCGTATGCCAAATTGTCACCGGGGATGCTCTCGCCAGCGAAGTACTTCTTCATTTCACCGGCGTTGGAAAGCTCACGGGCAAGCTTCGAGGCGGCGGCCTGGCCGAGGATATCGAATTCGTTAAGGAAGAACTTGGGATCATTGGCGTAACGATGAATGTAGGGATCGCCATTAAGGATGTGTACAGATCCGCGAGTAAAAGGGATAAGGTCCCATAGATCAAAATTGATCACGCCCTCGGTATCGAGAAAAAGTTCTGCGAAGGCAACATCTTCATTCAGCAACCAGTCGCGGTAGTTCTCGTACTGGATCTTAAGGGCTGTCACATTATGGAAACCACCATTACGAACTGTTTCCTCTGCCCATTGGTCAAGTTTGGTGTTAAGGAGCTCCATAGCCTTAGGAGCGTAATCGCCAAAGGTCTCATTGAAAGAAGCAAAGTAAACCGCCTGACCCTGTCCAGCACCAGAAGCCTGGGCATGGGAACGGACGTTGGTAGTCGTCTGGTCCTGCATGTTGAGACCAACTGGAAGATCAACAACCTGCTCAACACCGGCGGCACTAAGAACATCCTTCAAGCCGATACCAGACCATTCCAAAATCAATGGCGAAATTGCAGATCCAGCTGCAAGTAAGACCTCATGCTTCGCATACACATTGAAGTTGACCTTTTTGTGGGTACCGAAGTTCAGTCCAGTAGCCTTAGCCCCGGATTCAGTTTTGTTGAGTAAAACCTTTCCAACTCGTTGACCTGTCAAGACTTTTAGGTTAGGGCGTTCGTGGTTCGGAAGAAGCCATTCACGTGCAGCGTCTGAACGAGTTTGGTCCTCATGCACAGCATTGGGGATCATGGAGACACCACGAGGATGCCCACAATGGAAATCTTGCTGTGTCGGAACACCACGCTCTGATGCAGTGTTCATAAGGGCTTTCATGATAGGAGACCATGGCTTGCCATTGTCACGAGGGCCTGCCTGAACAGTGCCATTTGTTCCATGACAAGCAGGATCGTAAGAGTGACCGGCGGCAATCTGAGCCTCGTTTGGCGGGCGAGACTTTTCCGCTTTCTTCATGTATTCAAAGAGGCCCTCCCAGTTCCAACCCTCATTGCCGAAGACCTTTTCCCAAGAATCGATTTGGACTTTGTCTGGGCGAGTCCAAGAACCACCGTTGACCAAGGTCGACCCACCGAGGCCATTTCCAGACCTAATCAACTCTGTGCGATTGTTGATCGCAAGGGGAACAGTTTGATAGGCTTGATCAACATCGGTACCAAAGATGTCGCCATATTCATTCAGGTCCTCGACAATGCCCCCACAGTTGGACTCATAAAAGCCCTTTTCAATAACCAGAACCTCAATGTTGGGGTTCTCTGTCAGCTTGGTCGCAACTGTTAGACCGGTCAAGCCTCCTCCAGCAATGACATAATCAAAGGTCTTCTCAGAGACCTCCTTCGGGTCGGTAATGAGACTAGATTGCACATCGAAATGTTTATCAAGTGAGTAGTTCTGGGCCACAGCCAGAGAGAAGAGAATGGGGCTGAAGACCGCAGACTTCATATCGAATGGTACTGCATCAAAGAATGAAACGAGACAAGAAGCGAATGGGCAAAAGAATGACTAAGTTGGAATTTCTCGGGTAGACCGTGCAATCCTTTCGTTGCTTTACATGGAAAGTTGTCCTACGATCGCTATTTATGCGGAGGCCCAAAGATGCTCATTCCTTCTCATAGATTCCTTAGTATAGCTTCAACTATTGACCACGGGCTATACCCTCACATGATAGATTGCCATTCCTCCCTAAAAATCCTTGGGAACCCTGCCAAGTTAACACCCAGGCTTGTAGAGGGCTTAGAAGACACTGAATGATTCCACTAGAGTAGAAGTAGATTTACCACCATCTAACTCAAACACTAATCCATACCAATGTCAAGCTAAAATAAGTTACTCGTCTTGGCGCCAGTGGGTCGCGAGGCTTCAGCCCCAAGGGTCCTATCCTAAAACCTTGGCCGCTACATAGCAAAACACTTTGTGAGACGATTTTGTATCATGTAGATACATTTAGAACAGCAGTTTAGCCTGAATTTTAAGAAGTATACCAGAGGCTACCACTAGCACCCGAAGCAATTGTCAGCAGTAGAAGGTAACTCTATAATTATTCACGTTTGAGTCTTTGGGCGTGGCCTAACCGTTGGCCAAATGGTAAGGTACCACTGATCATAATTTCCCTTTGTCTCTCGTGGGGCAAGCTAGTGAGCCATCACGGTTGTCTACGGGATATACGCACACTTTTGGTAGTATGGTTTCTATGTTCTCACAGAAGACGAGCGATATTAGGTATGATATACTCACCATGTCTCTTGAGCATCCGTCCATACGACCGACAAACATAATCTCGGAATCGCTGTAGGGGGTCGTGTGGAACTAAACCTCCGATTGTGTATGTAGAGCGATAGTGGAATTGGCAAACCTGGATCAATCGTCGTAACAAATGAGACTAGGGTTGGAAATCCCTTTGTCGATCATCTCCCGTTAGTCCCACAAAGACTAAAGCAGTTTAAGTGGGACGCCAAGTCTCCACGAGTCCATAGATCTTGAAAACCCTTATCTTATCTGATCAACACGATCAGTATGGTAGGTATTTGTGCCTAGCTTATCCTTGAGGGATAACGACCTCGGACAAGATTATGTCTTACCGATCTATACGTCTTAATTTGCCATACACTTGTGCCGCGATACTCCCTTGGTAATCTCATCGAATGAAGTAGTGATTCTAGTTCGAACACCTTGTGTTACTGGCGCGGATACTCTCATCTGGAGTATCCGTGGGACTTTCGATTATCGCTAGTATTGTAGCATCTACCCTCATGGGTAGAGTAGTCATACTACAAGGGAGTGAGTCCCCCAGTAAAATGCACAGTCGCTGCCAGAAAGGCATAACCCTCACTTTGAGGTGCATTGTATAGGTAACCGCAGCAATATAAATACCTATTTGACTATCGGGAGTTTCTAGTCTTTACATAATGGATACCTTGAAGATCTAAAGATAGGGAATCCAGACGAACCCCTGATGCTGCGGTAGAGGCTGAAAGTGGAACTTCCAGTCTATATACTCAGCCTGATTTTGTTACGTGGAAGATAGAAGACGATGTTCTCTCATTCCACAATACCGCACCATCCATAGCGTCTCTTGTATTTGTATCTTCTCTAGCTCATGTTGCACTTACATGGCGTATAAGATCTATCAATGTGTTTCTTTTTTGAATAGAATGCCGACGCCTTCAATGTTCAATATCATCCGATCTAAGCCAATCGGCAAAGGTTTGGATGCCTTTTGTGATAATCTTGTATCTGTATATAAAGACACAGGGATTCACAGCATTTATGCCTAGAACGTTACGGCTTTCGCGCCAATATTGCTCAAGTTATTAGGTTTCCTTCAGGCGGTAAAACACAACATACAACAGTCTGACATATACTTTGTCGACTTGTTATTATTCCTCGTGATGGTAAGAAGCAGGGGGCAATTTGAAAGAGGTTTTCCAGTAACACCACCGGAACCTAGGGCGCTTGCTTCCATGGGATAATAAGAACAGAGACTAGAACAAGCGAAAATGGATGACGAGAATTGCCAGGAAAGAGTCAATTATATTAGTCTTTACTGGCACTACTTCCGACAGCCGATATGATCCACTCAGAAATTAGAAGACATTTGCTTTTAGCACTAGTAGTGAGGGTCCAGACAAAAAAAAAAGATTGATAGGTTGAGAGCTCTTTCGTGATCTTTTGGATGGTGATGCATGACCGTTCTTAGTTGGGCGTATCTCTCGTATCAGTAGTAATCGTTTGCCCGATGAAAACACCCGTCACCCACGCGGAGAACTTCTCCTCGTCCTCTTTGATCAATCTCGAAGTCTCCTCATCCTCAAAGAAAGCCCAGTTGGCGTCAAAATGCGCCTTATCCCGATACGTGAGTACCGCCACCGCGTCGTAGTTGAAGTCCGCCTGGTTGCCCATTAAAACAGCCGCAGGAAAGTCAGGCGGCCCGTCTCGTTTCACGTAGTGTCGCTCGTGAGTCAGAGGGAAGGTATCCCCGGTGAGGTTCTTCATGAGGGGAATGTGGACATTCTCGTAGTGGTCGCGGTATTGGTCCGGGGTGAGACCCTCTTTCCGACGGCCAAACATAAGCAACTGGAAGCCAGACGTGGTAAGGGTTAACCCCGAGGCAAGCTTCATATTGAAGAGCGACGTATAGGTGTGCTAAGCGTGGGGTAGGATAGGTATCGTGAGTGAGATAACGGCTGTTGTTTCGAAAAATGAATACTATTTTGCCTCTGTCCCCAGCCTAATGAGATAAAGTGGTCACGGCTGGCATACCAGGGAGCCTACGTGGGTATTCATTAGCCTTGACATAGGAACAAATCGATGCTCAGTTGGGTGGGATCGTCGCTATTAGGGCACTGGCGGCCCCGTATTTAAGCTTGGCAGGGGGCCTTAAAAAAATCCATTCTCTCTCCTATAAATCCTGTATCTTGAGTTTAAGTACTAGATGAGCCAATACGATGTGCTCACATACTGGATGCTATTGTGTACTGGAAGTTGCCATGTCAATTTCACCGGGGGGTATGTTGTTGTTGTTGTTGTTGTTGTTGTTGTTGTTGTTGCTTGCCTCAACCCCCAAGAGCAGTAGACTTGGCTGCTAGTGGGGCATCTATAATGTACTGTACCATGCTAAACTCTTCACGAGTGAACACAAGGCTCTATTTGTCGCCATGAAGCACACACAAATAGTTACAAATTAACTTGGAATGAGCAGGAACTGCTTATGCAGTGATTTTATCCTGTAGTCATATGTTCACCTTACACCAAGCATTTTGCCTTTCGGAAGACAACAGTTAAAAGAAATATTCTGTAGCTGCGAGCTAAGTAACTAAAGTCATCCATCCATCCATCAGACTATAGAATAGCAGCGAAGGGAGATATCTGGGCCATGAGGATCCTGTGCGTCTCCGCCTACCACGCAGGGAATGGCGGGCGGATGAGATCTCCGATAGCTGACAGACAACCTAAAATGAACAAAAATATGTCAAAGCCCAACATATTTTGCAGGGCTATCACGCCTCGGATACCTCCTCTATCGACTGCGAGAATGACCGGAAGCAACGCGGTGAACAAGTCGCACAGCGCTGGCACCGTGGGGGTCGCTAGGGACTATTCCCCATAACGCACTAACGAACGTACAAGCTTGTTCCAAACGTAAAGTTTGTATAAACCCAATGTCAAGGGTTCGAGAAAAACGATTCTGGGACAGCAACGAATCCCGTTAAGTTGAGGTAATTCCAGAGCTGCTAATAGAGCCCAGAGGCGGCATCATACCGAAAGTCTGATTTCCCTTTGCCTCAAAATAGTGACCATCCGCGATTCTTTGTGTGCCTTCCCCGAACACGTTATACTGGCGACATTTATCTCCATACTGGTTGGCAGTACCGGGCTGCTCGGCCAGATCAGAGTCAGTCAATGATGGAGACACTTTCGCCAGCTCCGCTCGAGCATCCTCCAACGGCTTGACCTGCCTCTGGATTTCCACCGGAAATATGTGGCTCCTAACAAGGGCTTCTAGACCCCGCAAAATACCGTCCATCAGCGTCTCGACGCGATGCTTGCCTTGATTAAGAACGATTGCCCGGTACACGGTAGAGCTGTATTGGCCATCTGTCTTCTTCGCCATCTTTTTGAAGATCTCCAGCAGCTTGTCAGCCTTCTCAGCACAGCTAGACACAATAGTCTTCAGCGCCTTAAATTCGTTGGTGGACAGGGATTTCTTCGTCGGAGCCTTTGCATCTCGAAGGATTTGCTGGACGAAAGGAAGTAGATTGTTCACTTCCCGGAAGGCTTTGGGCAATCCACAGAGGTCTTTGATCGGGTTATACGCCTCGACGATGCCTTCTGTGACCTCGATGAGGCCGGTAATCTGGCGAGAGATATCAGAATCTGACATGATGGACAGAGACTGGGCCGCGGATTGAGTCGACAACATTTAGACTGGACTTGCTGCAGTTAAGCTCAATCGTAATGTTGGTGAACAGCGAAGTCCTTTCTCGCCGCTGGGAGGGCGTGCCAGAAGAGAAAAAGTAGAGGGCCAGACACGGAATGATTTGGGGCGATACAATGCACAACACTTTCCTTCACTCGGGTTTGCCGCTTATCTGCCCAACGATCTTGTGGTTGTTGTGAGGGGGACTTTTATAGCCTCCGTGCTTGGCGCGTCGCTCGTTTATAATTATGGCCAGTCAGCTCAGCACAGACATCCCCCAATTGGCGCTAAGAAGTGGGGAAGAGGAGTGAGGGAGTCAGTGTACTCCGGAGTATGCAATCGGAGTATTTCGAGAGTCTCCATAGCACCTTCCACTCTTTGGAGTGCTTCTACATGGAGTCTTCCTCAACGTCCAAGTAGCCGCCGAGGAATTTATGTGGGGCTGCAGTTGTGATTGCTCGCTCCGTTCCTACCACTAATACTGCGCAGGAGCGAGGTGGAATCTCGAATGCAATTTTTATCGAAACTATAATTCTTCTATTCTGGCCCTATAAATCTCAAGGTGCTATGAACCAACGGCGCTAATTTAGGCAGTGCGATTGACAGGCAGCGTTTTGGTTTGCCCTAAGCGTTTGATTTGCTACGACTCCTCACCTTGTGTAAACTAGGAGTCGAGGTACATACATTAAGCGCCCGCTTGCTTCGCACTGACTTAAATAAAGAGAGCTGCTAATATATCACAAACACCCCCTGTTTGCTGTTATTGGCCCATCCAGATCTAACTAGCTATAATCCAGGACAAAAATTCGGACCCCGAGTGCCATGTACTAGTATACCGAGGCACCTCCTCTCGGCAAAAGTATAGGGCGAGATGTGAGCGCTAAGCTCCGCCGATGTTGACGAGCTGCGACGGATCTTCTTTGACACATTAAGTGTCTTCCAAAAATATATGAGGCTGGCGCTTAGTTTGAGAGCGTACATGAACTGTTCTGCTTTCTCAATGGCGGATGGAAGCGCTTCTCCTCTCCAAGGGAATCAATCAGGGCGTCACGATACCTTGTCGCCCGCCAGTATTGACAGGGTTTCCTGTTATTAAATATGCCCTGCCAGCCTTGCTTTAATATGGCAAGTAATACCTAGGATTGTGATTTTGACGGCCAAACAAAGACACCATGGCTTTAGGCGTAACGACGACGAAACAAATCCTACACCGGCTGCGGCTGCGAGCCAAAGGTCAGGGTAGTACATCTAAATGCCAACCGAGAAAGACCTTCCCTACCGGACTCAAATTGCTCTGTGGCCCAAATGATGCGACAATTGAGTATGTGCCTTTCGGGGTTTAGAGAACATGGCTGATGTTTCCCCCAGTATCGTATTTGTCCACGGCCTGACCGGCGATCGCGATGCGACGTGGACTGCCCCAGGCGAGGGCGAACCTTGGCCTAAAACCCTCCTCCCAGCCAAACTTCCGACAGCCCGCATCCTCACATTTGGATATGACGCATATGTGGCGGACTGGCGAGGTGTAGTATCGCAATCTGTTATTGCCAACCACGCATGGAATCTGCTGGCATCTCTTGCAACGTACCGAGACAACGACGCCACGGTAAGGCGGTCACCGCTACTGATGCTATAACACACTGACACACACAGAATGAACGACCGGTTATATTTGTATGCCATAGCTTGGGCGGGCTGGTCTGCGAGGATGTACGTATCGTCTGATTTTGGGGGGACTGTGCTAATGCCCATCCCAGGCCTTGTTAACGTCGAAACAACGACCAGAGCCGCATCTCCACGGTATCATTCAGTCCACTCGTGGTATTATCTTTCTTGGGACACCGCACCATGGAGCGGGCCTTGCTAAATGGGCTGAGATTGTATCCCGATCAATTGGCCTTGTCAAGCAGACGAATCCCGACATTGTCAACGTTCTCAAACGCGACTCCGAGGTCCTTGCGCGGATCCAAGACGGCTTTCACACGATGGTGCGAAGTGTAGAACCGCCACCGATTAAGGTCACTTGCTTCTATGAGGAGCTACCCGTGCTGGGGATTGGTTTTGTAAGTCATGCAAATTCGGGCCTCTTCTCGAATGCTGACGTCTCGGCAATAGGTGGTTCCACAGGATTCGGCCGTCCTACCGGGATATGTCCCTATTGGAATCCACAGTAATCATATGGATATGACCAAGTTCAGTGGTGTCGACGACCCTGGGTTTGTGGCTATCTGTGGAGAGCTGCGTCGCTGGATTAAAGATATAAGTGCGACCAAAAACTGCCGTGAGGCCCGTGACAGTTCATCGCCTGCTGGACAGGCCGGACTTGCCCGCCAGTACGGAGATAATAATCAGCAATACATTCAATTCGCTGAGGGCACACAGAACATTGTAGGCGGCAACCAGTATCAGGCGCAGGGAGATATGAATTTTGGCATGGTGCCGCCTAAATAGTTTGCAAAGAGCAAGGTGGCACAGGAGTTGATACCAATGCCGAGGATCGACAGGATAGAAATGCTCTGTGTATTGCTTGTATATAGGATATGACAACAATGTCCAGGTTTTGTCGCACAGCAGAGCTAAGTGATATTTATTTAAATATAATCTCGAACCTCTCTTTGTGATACTCGTATGCTTCAACATGTCATACCACACTGTGATGTTATAAAACCCTTCTCTACCGAGGACTAATATCATGATCCGACCGAATAACAACCCCACACGGCTTTAGCTCACCACTTTTCATTTTCCTAATATTCTCCTGGATGATTTCCTTGTTCGCCTCCTTGTTTTTCTCGATCCACGCTTTCTTCTCTGCCGTCAGGGCTGGACTGTAGGTTGCGCATGATATTGGATAATTCTTTTTGGCCAGGGTGGCTGGTGGCAGTCATTATTTCGTTTTTATTTGGACTGACAGGCAAGGAGTATTGTCAGGAAATCTCTTTGAAGATAGTCATGACTGATCTAAGATGGGTAAGCTACCATTTTATATAGGTAGCAATGAGCCACATGACTTGTTTCAGTGTATGTGTTGTATTGTTTCCGCAAGACAACAACACCCAATAGAAGATGAGAGTAAGACGAGAACCCTGCAATCCGTGTGAATTGGACCTCGAGAACACCAAACCCGGATCTACCTAGAAAATTGGTCTCACTGGCGTGAAATTTTCTTTGTATATATACTAGATCTCTAATTTCTTGTTCTAGACACCCATCTGGTTGCGAGTTCATGGAATTGTCATTACATTATCGCCTATTTGCAAACGCAGAGGCGGTATCCAGAGTTGTACACAGTACAGGGCGATTTTTGTCAAAGACAATGGCTGGAGGGGTCATCTAAATAATTGTTCAAAGACCTTTTATAACTTGGAAACCTGGATCTATTTCCTATTCGGTCTTGGCTGACTTCTATAGGGGACTTGATCATTCATATCAACTGCATGTGTGTCTGTCCCGCTCATCTCTGTTTAAGATTCAAGTTATAAGTAAATTAGGTCAGTATCTATATTTGATCTACAAACACATACCTTAAGCACAGATGAAGTGATGATTCGCGTTTGGGACGTTTACTCACTTGACAGTTGGCTACGATGTTTGCTATTATTCGTATTTGTGATATGTTAGCCCCCACTATGACCGTGCATTAGCAGATTCTGCTAACAGAAGAAGCTGTACGGCTATGAATGCACTCGTGGAATGTTTGACACAGGCAGACCAGTCGAACTCAACTAAAATTACTATATTTCCATACAGCGGATGGCATCAACTAATCAGAGCCTAGTAATCAATGAGAGATGGTTTTGGTGCTGACGGGGATAGACCAATGACGTGATGGAAATCTTATCTCCACTATGAGCATCTCCGACATTTCACCACTTGTACCCCGCAAGCACATTTACTGGATGAGTTACCTTCCCTACCACTGCTTTAATTTCGCTCAATAGAACCAGAGAAGTATTTCTAAGGTATGTCATGTTGCCAGCATGTGGAGGACGGTAGCCGTGTACTAGTATGTTGGACGTGACTGAGATCTGGCTACCCCGCAGAACCCCGTGATTTCTCGAGTACTAGGATGCCTTTAGTCGCGCAGAACCCCCTGCCAAGGGCCCTTCTAGGCCTTATGACATTCGGCCCCGATGAGTCTAAGGGCGCTCGGATCACGTCTCTCGAAGAATTCAACAAGTGTCTCGACTATTTCCAACAGCAGGGATTCAATGAAATCGACACTGCTAGGATTTATGTTGGCGGGGCGCAGGAGGCTTTTACAGCGCAGGCGAAGTGGAAAGAGCGAGGATTAACTCTGGCAACGAAATGGTATCCTCACAACCCAGGCGAACACAAACCCAATGTGCTCCGAGAAAAGCTCGAGCTTTCTCTGAAGGAGCTGGGAACGGATCAGGTCGATATCTTCTATCTTCATGCTCCGGATAGATCAGTTCCTTTTGCGGAGACTCTGGAGGAAGTCAACAAGCTACATAAAGAGGGCAAATTTGTTCAACTGGGTCTGAGTAATTACACGGCCTTTGAGGTCGCGGAAATTGTGACTCTCTGTGCTGAGAGGGGCTGGGTACGACCGACAATATATCAAGCGATGTATAATGCCATTAGTGAGTTGTTCTCATACCAATGGACTCAGCAGCCGGTTTCCCCTCGATTTGAATGGCACTGACCGGTGTTACCCTAGCACGTTCGATTGAGACCGAGCTAATCCCCGCCTGCAAGCGTTATGGCATTGATATCGTAGTCTATAACCCCCTTGCTGGTGGTATCTTATCGGGTAAGTATAAGACAAAAGACATCCCTGACGAGGGAAGATACAGCGACAAATCCACCACTGGCGTACCGTACCGCAAACGCTATTTCAGGGATGCAACCTTCGATGCGCTGCGAGTCATCGAGCCTGAGGTCGAGAAGCATGGCCTGACACTCCCCGAGACTGCGATTCGCTGGATTCACCATCACTCGGCTCTTAATATGAAAGACAATGGCCGCGACGGAATTATCGTTGGCGTGAGCAGCTTCGCGCAGCTGGAAAGTAATCTCAAAGACATCCAAAAAGGTCCTCTGCCCGAGAAGGTCGTTGAAGCGTTGGACAAAGCGTGGTTAATCGCTAAGCCAACTGCTCCGGACTACTGGCACCTCGATCTGAAATACACATATAACACCCAGCAGGCCCTGTTTGGCCCGAAGTGAGCAGCGTAGAGCCCCCTGTTCATAGCTCTTCTCACGCGCTTGATTGGTGTTTCAGTGGCGTGCCTTAGCCAGTTATTTTTGGCACGCAGTATAGACTACTAGTTCTAGAACGCAATGGAGCTGGAATCGATCCAATAAATACCACCGCAAAGCCTTCCCAGCCGCCAAGCCAACTTCCACGCCAGGTACTAGCTCTACAGGATGGTTCTAGGTCGTAGTAGACGGCTGGACCAGGCCCCTGCAAAATGTAAAATGATACTTGCATACTGGGCTTCTATGACCGGGAAACATAGCGGTCTTTGAGATCACCAGGTGAGTACATATCTCCGTATGCAAGAGTGGCGGGCATATTGCGGACAGTAGTGGTTCTATACCTCAAACCAAACAAATGATGAAAGAAATAACACCATCAATAGTATGTCATTGGCTCAGTCCCTTACATTCCAACAAGTTCCAGATCTGTGAAATGTGACTTCTTTTCCTGCCACCAAGAAGGAGTGTTCGCTTCCACCTGAACAGCGTGCATAGTCCTTGCGCAAAATGCCCGGCTGCTACCTCACTTTCCTCTTGAATTCCAACAAATTTCGCAGAGACTCAAGTTTTGCCAATGGCTTGGTCCGAATTTGCCTGCCTGGTTGTCCTCACATACTGCATGGCCTGGAAAGTACATTCCTATCTCCCCCTTGCAGCAGATAGTGAACAACCTCTCGATTCGAACTGATGCAAGGAAGGTGGTTGAAGTAACGTGGGGAATGTGACAATCTACAAATGTCGAACCACCATCTGCAGCTCTTCCAGACAAGTAACTGTTGGCAACGGTCATATGTAACATATTGCGCAGGATGCTAACAACAGGAATAACTGCAAGGCATCGCACGCCGTAACATCTGCCGAGGTTACTGTCGCTGTTCTGATGATTGTGAAGAACTTGGCCAATCGAAGAGAAGATATGAACCGATATCGTAAACCCAGGCTAGCCTGGATGCTACGATGTGTTTTTCGGGACTTCCATTTCTCTCCACCCGCAAAACGTGCTTTCCAAAAATGCCGCAGTGACACCTTAGCATAGGCTAGTGATGCCTGAGCCCTGAAGACATGGTCAGTAGGATCAGTAGTGTCTGGACCCTACCCAAGAGATTCCAGGCTTCCACAATTGCTGGAGGGCCGGGTAGTTGAAGCTGCATCGCTTTCCAACGTTTAATCATCGAGTCTTGAAGTCTCATGATACCTTGTGGGACTGGTGGCGGAAAGCGTTGGTGGCATTTGCCCACAAGTGATGCCCCTTGAGCTAGATTAAAGTTATTATAATCACTCACACTGAAAGATGAAAGGCTATAAAAGAAACATCATGGCCCTGTACGAAATCGGGCAAGACAACATCAGTGCCGCCGGGACTTCAAGCCATTTGCTGAAAGGACTAAAATGCCGGTTGTTATTGCTCGCTCACTACAAAAGGATGCCATCGCCTCAGCAGAATCTGGCTCCTCAACAACATCAGACGTTGAGAAGGACCCAGTCACCTTGACTATAAAGCCGACTGCTTCCTCTGATCATTCAGCACTTGGCGATACCTCTGACAACCGTCGCTTTTGGTTCCAGCGGTCGAAAAGCTATGACCCAAATGCCATCGCAACCCAGCCGTCAGTGTTCGACGATCCTGAACTTATCTCTGAATATAGACCCCGACCAGAATGGGAGAACGTTCACCGCTTTGACCCATCAGCAAGATGGACCTGGGGCGAAGAGAATGTAAGTTGAAGTCTAGTTTCACGTGGGAGAGTACAACTGTAGTCTGACCCTCATGTAGAAAGCTGTCAGAAAGCTCGACATGCGAATCATGGTACTGGCATGCATGATGATGACAGCACTGGAGCTTGATCGCTCGAATATCCGTACGTGCCTTACCCGTTACAAATAAGATCGGCATCATCTAAAGAAATGCATCCACACAGAGCAAGCCAACGCCGATAATTTCCTCTCTGATCTCGGATTATCTAGGAATGGTTAGCATTCTCGAGCTCACAGATACGATGAACCCAAACTAACGGATTGATTCAAATGATTCAGACTATAACCTTGGAAATACCATATTCAAGCTCTTCTATCTCTTAAGCGAGATTCCTGCCCAGCTGATTGGCAAATATATTGGCGTCGATAGATGGATTCCCATACAAATGACTTCGTGGTCATTGGTGGCTCTCTGTCAGTTCTGGCTGCGCGATAGGACTTCTTTCCTGGTTTGTCGGGCCTTGGTTGGTATATTTTCAGGAGGGTTTACACCCACTGTAGGTGACTTTGGTTGTTAGATATTCTTAGATTCTCGCTTACAGATGCAGATGATCCTCTACCTCTCTTACTTTTATAAGCATCACGAGCTTTCTATTCGCCTAGGGTTCTGGTATTCTGCACAGGCAGTCGCGGACGTTCTAGCAGGTCTTCTAGCGTATGGCATACTGCATCTCCGTGGCTATGCTGGCCAGGCTGGTTGGCGTTGGCTTTTCTTAATCGAGGTTAGTACTTTGAAAATTCTCCTTTTCCCAAGTGTTTTCACGAAGATTGACTGGCATGCAGGGCTCCTTCACTTTATTTCTCGCCATTCTATCTTTTCTTTTCCTGCCACCATCTGTGACGCAGACGGCCAGCTGGGCACGGGGCAAGAAGGGCTGGTTTACGGAGCGGTAATACGCGCCCCGTGTTTGGACCGTACAAGGGTGACACTAACTGGATATGGCTGATAGGGAAGAAATAATTCTGGTCAATCGAATTATCCGCGAGGACCCAAGTAAGGGCTCTATGGGAAGCAACGAACCCTTAACAGCCAAACTTGTGTGGCAGAGTTTCAAAGACTACGACCTGTGGCCACTTTACATGATTGGTCTTATATTCTTGGTACCATATAGTTAGTACACCGCTCTCTTTAGCAGTTGTGCCCTTGTCATACAGCGCGGAACGCTACTAACCTAAACTGTTTGAACAGCAACGATTTCCCAATACTTTACGCTATTAATGACTGATTTCGGGTTCGGGGAGTTCAATGTCATCCTGCTCGCCATTCCATGCAGTGTACGTGGGCTAAACCCTATGCCAATACCGAGCTACCTGGCGATTTGCTGACCAATGAACAGGTCATAGGGATTGTAACGAGGATCATTCTCACCTACGCCGCTGAGGTCCTCGGATCCCTTGCATGGATGGGAGCTGTGGCCCAAGCCTGGACCCTCCCAATGCTTATCTATATGAATGTAGTCGATTTCAGTCAGACCAAGAGATGGGTTGCGTGGACAGTCCTCACTTTGATTCTTTCGTTCCCTAGTCGTATGTTCAATAGTTCCACCAATCCCGTTTCTATCAGATCAAAACTAACAGCTATGTCTTCCTAGCCCATGCACTCCAAGCGGGATGGAACTCTCGCAACTCCAATAGTGTGCGGTCCCGGGCATTATCAGCGGCTATGTATAACATGTGCGTGCAGCTATCCGGGATAATCGCGTCGAATGTCTACCAAGATTGTGAGTGTGACGCGTCCGAAGCCATTCACCAGGGATATGGCGTTCGAATTCCTTGGCTAATTAGGCAACCATTCCAGGGGACGCTCCTCGCTATGTGCAGGGCAATCGAGTGCTTCTCGCTCTGGTGTGCACCAACATCGCTGTGTACGCCCTGACCAAGGTCTACTATATACTGCGTAACCGTCACCGAGATCGGAAGTGGACGGGGATGACGGAGGAGCAGAGAATTGACTACATCGCAAGCACGAAGGAGACAGGGAATAAGCGATTGGATTTTCGGTTTGCGCATTAACTAGTTCACTAAGAGGAAGGCTTGACTAATAGGAAACGTAATCGATGCTTGGCCTTGGAGACCAGAATGAATCATGCATGATTGTTTTACTGTGTATGCTCGGCCAGTTCACCGATTCAGGCCATTGACGCAGATTAGTCAACGCCGCCAAGAACTCCTGGCCAAATATAGAAGGTGATCAGGCGTCCCACCCGGAATCACGTGTGACTGTCCCGCCACGACCCCAAGGGGCTTAGCGCGCAACCCCGTTTCTGGAATCCTCAAATCATTCGCTGCAGACGGCCAAAAGGCTCACGGACTACATTTGAGTTGACCTTCAACTTGTCCTGTCCTTTTTGAATTTCCCTTCAATCTCAACGTCTCCCCTTACATGTGTCATTCCGCCTCCTGCGCCATTAGTCCCCAAATTAAGAACCTTTCATTTTTCCCCCCGTCCTCTCCCGTCATTCGAATTACCATATAGAAACTTAACCGGAACACTTGGCGCAAACGTGGCCGCAGCAAGCAACGATCCCCTGGTGGTTTTGTTATTTATGAGCTGCAGGTCCCCCGACCAAAATCTCCTAATCTACTCTTTCTCGAGAAAGTGCTAGATGCTGATTCCGATCCTTATGCTCTGGTTTTCCTCCGATTCTCTCGTTTTTGTATAAATTCTATGGAGGCTACTGCGTCCGCCTCGGCATTCCCCTCCTTACTCTATCCGTCGTCGACATAAAGCAACGCCAACCTTTGAGTTGATTGAACAACTCCTCCCCCCTTACCTTTGTCTTTTCCGGTTGGATCTCCTGCGCACGGGATCCAGTGGTTGAGTGAAGGTTTTTACTCTTTTCCTTATTTTCTGTGTGTTACGGAAGATTGAGACATGGTGGCTTCAGATAGTTCGCACCTGTTGGGACAGGAGGAGGTCAGGGACACCGAGCCGGTTCTCGACGCCCCCGATTCCGATGAGGAAATGACCACGAATCGACCCCCCATCCACCGGTCCGTTACGGACAGCCACTCGCAACAACCGCTACTTAAAGATGAGCAACGGCGATTCTCAAATGCCAGCTTCGGTAATGGTGCTGCTTCGGAAGGCAGGCCTATGCTGCACCACCATACCCGAAGGCCGACGGTTAGGAGTAGCGGTACGGAACAAAGCGCAGAGCAGGATACTCGGCGAAAATACATCATTGCATCCGGTTTTCTCCTACTGAGTTTAGCAAGTTTCGTGATACAGACCGAGACTGCCGTATATATCGCGGGTGAACTGGGCTGGGATAAGCCCTTCTGTATGCTGTAGGTTTTGCTGCTCAGATCTCCACATCTCATTGTTCAATGACTGACGTCTGCGTGACTAACTCTCAGTTACTTTACACACGGTTCGTGGTCCCTTCTCTGGCCAGTCCAACTCCTTATTCTACGGATACAGAAGAGGAAACTCTCCTGGGGCGCATTCTGGCGACGTCATGTCTTCCTCCTCCGAACGACCGCACAGATGGTCGAGTCTCAAGATATGCACGTAGCCTCCCGCCGTTCCCCGATCCCGTACATGCTCAAGACTACAGCCTTCGTGACAATGGCCCTCACAGTTGCTGGCGGATCGTGGTATCTGGCTGTCAATATGACGACCGCGAGCGACTTGACCGCCATCTACAATTGCTCCGCCTTCTTTGCTTATGCGTTCTCCATCCCGCTCCTCAAAGACAAACTTCGCTTCGATAAGGTATTTGCCGTAATTGTGGCCATTGTGGGTGTTCTCGTGGTGGCATATGGAGATAGAGACGAAGACAAGCATGCGGATGGCACCCCGGGTAAAGGAGAAGGTCAAGTAAACAATAGGCTCTTGGGCAATCTTATCATCGGTATCGGTAGTATACTCTACGGTCTGTACGAGGTACTATATAAGAAGTACGCCTGCCCGCCGGAAGGCACCAGTGCCGGACGCAGCATGATCTTCGCAAACACCTTCGGCAGTCTGATCGGATGCTTTACTCTCTTCGTGCTCTGGATCCCCCTGCCGGTCCTCCACATCCTAGGCTGGGAAACCTTCCGTTGGCCCACCGGAGAAACCGCCTGGATGCTCCTCATCTCCGTCTGTGCCAATGCCAGTAAGTCCCCATATTATAATGAAGCCCACCACCCCAGTAAACCCCCAAGTAAAAACCAAAAACCAACCCCAACCCCAACCCCCAAAGGGGCATACCAAGAAACCCATCCATTACAAAAAAATCAAAAAAATCAAAACTGACCATGCGTTCACTCCATCTAAACAGCCTTCTCGGGATCCTTCCTAGTCCTCATCTCCCTCACCTCCCCGGTCCTCTCCTCCGTCGCCTCTCTCCTCACCATCTTCCTCGTCGCCATCGTCGACTGGCTCCGAACCGGCCAACCCCTCTCCAAATCCTCCATCATCGGCGGCATCCTCATCATCGCAGCCTTCTTCCTGCTGAGCTGGAGTACCTACCGCGAAATGAACGAGGAGAGGAAAAAGTCCATCGAAAACGAACAAGTCGAATCCGACAGCGACGACTAGAATTCACTTGATATCTATCTCGTTAATTAACCGGATCCATGATCCGGTTATGTTAGTCGTTGCTTATCATTTCGGATATTTTTTTTTTTTTTTACCTGAAAAGCCCCGGGTCTGTTTATATCTTACCTTTACCTTCCTTTCTTACTTTTCTTTTTATATGTTTATTACCATTCATTGCTTGAGTTATATTATAGACTTGGTCACTGTCTTTTTGTTACATGGCGGTGTTGATTTAGAGTGTTCGTGGTTTACCCTATTTTTTTTTGGTTTGGTCAATGTACATTTTTACTTCCATTCTTGGTCTTGTACTTTTGGTTCCTTTCTTGTTGGTTATGGGATACAGTGCTGTGTTCGGGGTATAGGAGTAGGGGAGTCTTGAAAACTTCTCTACTTGACACTTCTCTCCCTTGCCGGGGGGTGCAAACTATGCAATATTCATACTACTTCTCTACATTCGACGATGGGTTGCGGGGGAATCTGTGCAAAGGCTCCGCAGGGTCGATCAAGTTGGCTTGGTTTCTCTATACTAGGTACAAGAACAGGAAATGTAGGGCGCAGTGCACGCTGTCCTTAGATCCCTATATGACATGAACATCAAGGGCGATCTCCCAGAGATAAGAGGATGCTGTACATGGGCAGTAAGGAAGGTGTTTAAATAGATTAGGAAAATGGGGGGGGGGAAAGAGGTGAACAACGGTTTTACGTTTATCTGGGTCCAAGCTTCTCCAGGGCACGAGCACCCTGTTCTTGCCATTCTTGTTTGCTGACCCACATATCCTCCTTGTCGGCGATCTGAGAGATAGTTAGATGACCAGAGTTTCAAGCTGTGTATATAAGTGTGGATAGGGCTCAAGCTCTTACCAGGTTAGCAAGGACAGCACCGCCCAGGAAGACCATGTGTCTCCGTCTTGGCGGGTCCTCAATCCGCACCTTGAATTTCTAGACCAGAGTTAGCGTATATCTCCGTGACGGATATTATTAAACATACATTCAGCCTCTCCGGGTCTCCGTGCAATACACGTGTGAGCCACAGCTGCTTCAGCTCCTTCTCCAGTCGTGATGGCAGACCAGGGTACATGCTGCTTCCTCCACTGAGCACGATAGCCTTGTACAAGCTGGAGCGAACATCCACATCGGCGCCCTGGATGGTGTTGAAGAGCATTTCGGCGATACCGGGCTGATCCACGTCCACCAGGTGCGGCTGGAAGAGACACTCGGGAGCCTCGAAACGCTCACTTCCTACACGGATGACCCGACCGTCGGGGAGAGTGTAGGACTCGACAAGAACAGTTGTATCCTCCGAGAGCTGTTTGTCCAACTCCAAATCATAAGAAACGTAGCAA
Organism: Aspergillus pseudonomiae; assembly: GCF_009193645.1. Classification (NCBI taxonomy): domain Eukaryota; kingdom Fungi; phylum Ascomycota; class Eurotiomycetes; order Eurotiales; family Aspergillaceae; genus Aspergillus; species Aspergillus pseudonomiae. Next base: position 91,876 of record NW_022476041.1, on the reverse strand, counting down.
AGCTTCTCCTTAATCTGGCGCACCGTCTCGAAGTCGGCCGTACGGTTCAGGGCATAACCGCGGCGAAGGAGGAGGGCGATCATGTTGCGGGTGACATCACGGCCCGCGACATCCAATCGACGGATATGGTGATTCAGAACTGTAGATTCGTATACCGGGATAATGTGCGTGACACCATCACCGGAGTCGACAACCACACCGCTGCTGAGACCTAGTAGACCATATGAGGTTCTTACGCTCCCAAGTCAAAGGGAGTCCTAGTACATACCCTGGGCGTATAGTGCAAGCACAGCTTGAATAGCGACATATACACCACCGAAGTTGTAGCCTTCCAGCATAACCTCAGCCATCTTCTCGCGGTTCTTTAAGGGATTCATGGGGGGTTCGGTAAGAAGGATTTTGCGACCGGTGGGATCAATGCCCAACTTCTCATAAAAGGTATAGTTCCATAGATGTTGCATGTCATCCCAGTTTTTCACTATTCCATTTTCCATCTATCCATTGGGCACGATTCAGCAACTTGGAGGCGCACAAGCAGAGAGCGACAACGAGCCGCAAGGAGGGGACGTACAGGATAGCTGATCTGAAGCATTGATCTGGCAGCGGCAGCTTCATCTCCGCACATAATATCCTTGACAACAATGTCGCCAGCCTGTTCCTCAGTTCGCAGTATGGGCCGCCCCACTATTGAGGGGAACTGATGCTCGGGGAAGTTCTAACGAACAGCAACCAAGTAAATAAATCGCCCTTCGAATATTATATAGATCGTGCCAGTAGAGAACATACCTGCGCAGCATATCCGACCTTGAGGAAACCGGTTCCTCCGTCGAGCACTGAAGGCATGGGTTAGTTGACAGGACGGGAGCACCAGGCAGGAGCTGTCAGGAGCGGAGGATCAAGCTTACCAATGGGCATCTCCGCCATGGTGTTGGATGCGAATTACAAAGATAAATGCTTAAACAATTCCAAAGTGACAAACAAACGCAATCATGAGGATGTGGTCAGGGGTGGGGGGAAAATCTGGGGGAGTTGATAGAGAATATGAGGGGAAGGAGAACGAGCAACGTTACGGACTGGCGGTGCAGTCAAGTCAGTCGTCGTCACTGTTGCCCGTGAGTGGAATGCCTGGGTGCCTGAACGCCCGATGCCTGGGGACTGTTAACTCCGACGAGCTCACCTCCACAGGACATCGTACTACTACTAAACCACTTTATCAGCCACGATTGTAAACTGAGTATAACGAATTGTTCCCGCAGGACCAAATAAGCAAAATGTTTCTTCTTGGTTGTGGACTAAGGGCCACCTCGGCTCTCAACATCCAGCATTAGCCATGCCAGAATCCTCACAATGATGATTGATGGAGGTGAGAATTCCATGTATAACCGCTTAACATAGTATACGATGGACGTCTATAATCATGGCCGGTCAGTCAAACCATTCTCATGGTAAATGACTAGAAACAACCCTGTCGCAGTTGTCCGCCCGGTATCGGGACCGCCCGGTTATCGATTATCGTTAAGAACAACAACAGCATCTACTCCCTTCTCGTAGCTCATAACCTCTCGTATCTCTCACAACCATCCTTAACTCTAGAGCCAATTGTACCATCAAACATGACTCGCATCGGCTGGGTATGATCAGCCCAAGAACCACTAAACAGCAACGTTACTAACCTATACAAACAGTATGGCCTAGGCTCCATGGGCCTAGCCATGGCCTCCAATCTTCAAAGACACCTGGCGACCAAAAACGCCATGAATCTAATCTACTCGAACCGGACCATGGCACGCGGTGACCCTCTCAAAACCCTAGGTGCGACCCCAGAGACCAGCTTCGCCAAACTCGTCGGTCAATGCGGGATCATCTTCACCATGGTGCGTACAGCTAAAACAATCGCATTCCATAGAACTAACATGAAAAAAGGTCTCCAACGACACAGTCCTCCAACAACTAATCACATCCGCCATTGGATCCGGACATTCTCTCCGCGACAAGATCTTCGTAGACTGCTCGACCGTCCACCCCGAAACGGTGGGTCTAACGGTCTCCAAACTGAGAGAACAGCAAGCGTCTTTCCTGGCGGCACCTGTGTTCGGCGGCAATCCGATCGCGGTGGATGGGAAGCTCGTCTTTGCCCTTGCGGGGCCGAAGAAGGCCTCGGAGGTGGTGAAACCGTTGATTCAGGATGTTATGGGTCGCAAGGTTATTGATTGTGGTGAGGATGCGACTAAGTCTTCGCTTTTGAAAATTGCTGGGTATGAGATACCTTCTACTCCATTTTTTTTTTCTTCGCTTTTACGCGCTAAGGGAGCAATACTGATGATTATCAGTAATATCGTTACCGTTAATATGATGGAAGCTGTCGGAGAAGCCCAGGTTTTCGCCGAGCGTACGGGACTCGGCACTGGTCCGATGGAAGAGCTCATCGGGGAAGCTTTTGGCGCCGTGGCTGGTGGATATTCGAAAAGGTGGCGTAGTTTAGAATCTCTGCTTTATATTTAGTACATCGCTGACGAGTTACAGATTGACGACCGGTGCCTATGCGCCGCCGTTGGAATCTCGGCCTGGGTTCGGTGTGTCCCTTGCTATTAAGGATGCGAACCATGCATTTGCCATGGCGAAGGAGCATAATGTTGAGCTTCCCGGTCTGAAGGTCGCGCATGAGAACATGGTGGCTGCGAGGGAGTATGCTGGCGAGTGTCTGGATAGCAGCTCAATGTACGGCGTTTTGCGTCAGAAGGCGGGAATGGCTTTCTGGAATGAGAAGAGTCGGAAGGAGTGAAGTTGGGATTGGCCCATGGAAGAGATGGATTCATTTATCATTCAGACATTAGATTAATTTTTGAGCGCCACGTAAATATGGGAAATGGCTCCCTGGCTTCCATTACTACGAGGCACAATGGAGGCGAGACAAGGCGGGATCAAATAAAACACAGTTCCATTTGGATTTGACTATCTATACCTTCGAGGTCTAACTGCTGCTGCTGCTGCAGTCTCTAGTATATGGCACTAATTCTAGATCTACGTCGGGTGTTTCCCGACAACTCAGGAGGATCCTAAACCCGATCTTTCAGAACATGAAGCGGATGAGGCTATCGTGTTCAGAAGTTCTATTGTTACGATGCTATATCCCAAAGGTCAGTATGTTTACCATTCCTCCATACACTGTACAGCCAGCATAATTCGGAAAACTTCTACCGTTTTTCAGGCAGTTGTGTGGTAAGTATCCGAGTGGCATGCCAAACATGGTAGAGGAAAGAGTTAGGGACAAGAATCACCAAAAAAAAAAAAAGGAAACCCAACACCGAAACGAAGGACGAAAGACAAGGAGACGCCTAGAGAATGTATAGAGGATAATCTCAAAAATGGATACCCCGCCTGAGCCTTGTGACCGGAATTGCTCAAACATATATATAACGAAATTCCACCGGACTATCTGTCTATACGGTGGCTGCTCGGGGAAGATTGGCCCGTACTGAAGATACGGTTAGGGCTGGTTCTTAATTCTGGCTGTGTCAGCCAAGGACGGATACGCTTCCGCAAATGCAGGGCCGAGACTCCAATTGTTGAGGTTGCGTAGATGCCTTTCAAAGACGGGATTGATGATCAACTCATCGTTATCTCCCGTCGACAAAAGACAATCTGTTTCCTCATATGGCCAGTTGACTGACAGTGTATGCGTATATGGTATAAACCAATTGTCAAAAGGGTAGTCCTGGTGTGCCATCACGACGCGATCGCGCATCCGTGGCCACGGCAAGTAATCAATCCAGGCGGGGTGTGGCGTTAAAAGTTGCGATGGGCGCGGAGTCGACCATTCTGGTAGCCGATCATAATTTTCAGGCGTTGGGTAGATCTGCCATCGCATGAGAAGGAACATGACATATAAGACAGCTACTTGCTCCGGAAGGGAGGAAATATCTGGAAATGTGCGCAGGATATCAGTGAACACCTTCGACAACGGATGTGAGTAAGCGCCTTTTTCTGGGTTGAGCAGGGAGGAGACACTGGGATAAGGAGGCCCCACTAGCTTTTGCTGGGGGACCCCCGAGGCTGCTTCGCGCTGCCGATGGTGGAGAAAGTCCAACAGGATGGCATCCAGCGTGCAGGTTGGTGTAATGTTTCGGATTGGCGTCATGTAGGCGGGCAGAGAATGCTCCGCCATGGATCCGTGGATCGGCGATGGGTAGGCCGGAGGAGCGTTCATTGGGGCCGCTCGGAAGTTTCCCGGCGAGCGACGGAAGCCCTCCACTTTCGGAACTTGTTGTGATGCATCCAGTAGAAAGTTAAAGGCCATCCTTTCATCGTTCCCAAAATCCAACCCATGCGTCAGGTTATGCCGCTGATAGTCAAACGCAATGCGAAACGAAGCCGATGCCCCATTTGTGGCGCTTTCGCGCCGGATGGTGCCTAACAAAGGCGCCGAGTGTGTGGATGACGGCGTTTCGATTCTCGCGGAAGCTTCGGAGTAAGAATGGTCGACATTGGTGGGCCTGGTGTCACCGAAGCAACTGGTTTTTGCAAATGGTAGTGCTGTAGACAAAGGGGGGGCCGAATGCGTGCCCGAGGAAGCGGCTGCAGCGGCGGGAGGATCTGGGAGCGCCTATTTAGCTCTAATGATCCCTGAGAACATGGGTGGGTAGTTTTACGGCACCAGTGGTCAGACTTACTAGCACTAGACGCTTCGTGCTTCCCGACTAGAGGCTGAATGACGTCCATGATCGCCTTCAATGCCTGTTTGATGTCGCGGTTCTCGGCTTGAATGGCTTCATTCTGCTTCAGCGCCGCCTGGAGATCCAAAAATGGCTTCTGGGAAGAGAGCTCGCGGACGCGGTGTTCCAGCGAATCTATATGAGCTTTAGTCCTCTCACGAATTGCCCGTTGAGCCTGCCGGTCGTTGGCTCGTTTCTTCGCCAACTGCTCGGGAGTGAGATTGGCTACACCTCGTGCGGAACTACTATTCAACTTGCGTTTCCGCCCCGCAGGCCCGCCAGTGTCTGGCGCCGGTGTTTCTGCATCTGCATCCGCGGACGTCAATGCGGATGGCGTCGGTGAATCTTCCAGTTTCACATATTCCGAGTCCAAGTTGACGGGGTCGGTCGCGACTGGAGTCTCCCGGGTTCCCGAGGAAGTAGAGTTGAGGGCCGGGGAAGGGGCCACATCATTCAGAGGAGGCAGGCGATTGGCCATGACCTCCTTCTCACGTGGTTATCGGAACGTCAGGGCCATTCAAGACGGCCGGAAGGATTCAGACAGGAGTATCCAGGATAGTACCTGGGATCATCAAAAGCTCAGAAAGGATCAGCATCGACGTCGTAAAGGAAAAGAAATGGCGTGGTGTGAGAAGAAGAAGAAGAACGATACTTTTTCAGCCGACAACGTTTCGGGGCATGACTACGAACGAGTCTGGAACAAGTGGAGTCCCGCTGAACTTTATCGTTCGAACCCTTGTCGATGTTACCTCAAGAATGCCGCCAGGATTATCGAGACAAATTAATTGTCGTAATTGATTTGATCTCGCCCGTTGAAGAGTGCCGGCAGTGGCGTTCCCGATCGACCGTCCGATGGGAAAATTAAAATCAAAACCACAGCCTAACCCGACTGTAGGAGTCATACAAGTTGTACCCCGGAACCTTCACATGACAATTTGCCTGCTTGGTCTCTTTTTAAGTTTACGATACCAAAAATGTATTAACTTTGTATATGGCAAGCCAAAAGCTCGAACGGTCACTCCCAAACCCCGGTAACGCATCACAGACAATGCCCAATCTAGTAATATCTCATAATGCCCAAGACGTAGTCCGACGTAACACTAGGTATAATGATCGTATAGAGAATAGGAAAAGATGAGAGATATACAGCACCGCAGATACGACAAGCAATCCGAATAGAGCCTTTTATACAGCAAAGCAGCAAAAGCATCGAAGGAACAGTACCTCCACGTAAAACTCATGGGGAAAATCGTGCAAGGCATGAAAGCAAAGAAGATTGGTGAACTGGATCCTTTATTGGAGCATGTGACCCATCTTCGAAATCTATCGTGTTGTTCGCCATGTTAGTACTCGCATCGGGATCAGTGGGGGGAAAACCGACCTTTGTCCGCAAGTAACCTTCGACTTCAGAACTCGTAATTCCCATCTTTCCGCCGGTTCGCCAGGCCAAGGGCACCATCGGTACTCTTTCCTTCACAACTACTTCCCGATTCGGTCCCTCAACCGCCCGGATCTTGTCCGGGTTGTTTGTCAGTAGGCGGATTCCATGTGGGTTGGAATCAACACCGAGACCGAGATCCGCCAACATCGCTGTGGCAAGACCGTAGCTTCTGGCATCTGCAGGATGTCGAAGGAGTAGATTGGCTTCGACGGTATCCGATCCAAGGTCTTGAAGATTATACGCTTTGAGCTTTTCTCCGAGGCCAATCCCGCGGCCTTCTTGGCGGAGGTAAATGATCACGCCGCCAGATGCATTCGAAGGCACCGATAATTCTTGCTGGGATGCCGCCTCATTCAAAGTTTCCATCGGGAGAGACATCAATCGAGCCGCCTCGTCGAGCTGTTCACCACAATCACAGCGCGCGGACCATGCCGTTTCGCCGGTGTAACATTCCGAATGGATCCTAACCAGCGGCGCTTGATTTGTGTTATTCTGCGCTAACTCGGGTGTCTGTGACGAACTAGGGTGACTTGGGGTACTCCGCCCTTGTCCACTAGAAGCGCCCTCGGTATTTGCGGTACTATCATGCCAGCTGCTAACTCGGCCGGGACGGAGGGTACCGATGTATGCCCCACGGATCATTCGGTCCATTTCTGTTTCCCCCGGACGGACTGCGTCCAGACTTCGGGATCGAATACTGTTTCCGAACACAATTGCTAGATGCTCTTTGTTGTCTAAGTCATTGTGGTAGAGGTGAAGGAACATCTCGGCCCCATTGGTGGTTGGGATCCGTGCGCGAACAATACATTCGACATTTGGAAGGCAGGAGAGGAGCTTAGGGGGTTTGGTGTGCGTGGGTTGTGAAGTCTGCTGAAGTAATTGCGCGTGGTTTAGCGTACCACCTGGTGTTGCTGGGGGGGTGAAGGAAGGGGAGAGAAGAGAGGCAGGCACTGCGGGGGTGACATCGCCTCGGGTGTGCTCTGTGGCGTCAGGTTGATTTGAGGCATCACCACGGAGCTCGCCTATTCTGCTGTTCAATGATGGTGTAGCCACGGAGGTAGAGTCCAGAGGTATATCATCGACCACTTGATGAGAGGAAGAGTCCTGCGCCGTGAATGCCGGCGAGGCGTGAGATGGTAGGTTCGACATGGCAGAAACGAGTAATGCGATTGCGGAATCAGGGTGAGAAGAACAGTGCTTAAGCGACCATATACATATGATGGGTATGAATTCAATAGATAACAGAACGCGGTCAAGGGTTAATCCAATGTGAGAACAGGCGCATGCTCCAGAAGGTCAGTCAATTGTACCGAGTATGATCACATTGCCATGCATATATCTCCCTCGGATCCGCGGGAATGACACAGCACTTGGCGGCGCATTGGGGCGGGGGAGGGTTTGGCATGGCTGACTCAGGTTTTCCATTAGTCAGGCCTGACGGTTTACATTAGTCAGGTGCCCTTCCAGAATCCAGACGCTCACATCCAATGATATGATGTTAGAAACCCCCATTTTTCCTTGCCTCAAAAGTTTCTGTATCCCGAAAGTTTTCTTTGACCCAAAAATTTCCAACTGTTATTTTGATTCTATTTCTTCCCCGGTTTCAATGACTTCAGATATTTTCCATCCCACCCCTCGCTAACAGCTCAATTGACGATCGCATTTGATCGTGGAAATCCCATCTTATCGCGGTTAGAAGATAGACCGGGCTTTATTCGGTCGAATGCTCTATTCGTTTCTACGCCGTATACACTTATTACCTAACAGATTGCCATATCCTGAAGAATTTCCATTGAAATTAAGGCATCCCGCCTTAAGATCGGCGTCCTATTGGAACATGATACCCGCATCGGACTTATTTCGCAAGAGTATCTGAATTATGATCTACTTGGCTTCGCCGACCTTAAGAGGGATCAAGCTTTACGCTGGCCATACTGATGCATAGAATGCCTGAGCTTAGCGAAACTAGTCAAGTCAGTCAAGACCATTGATTTCTAGGCACTAGTAGTACTATCCTAAGCTGGCCCAATCAACCATCAATTGCGAGGACGCTTCGATTCCATCCAAGACTCCTTCCTTAAATTTGTATCAATTTAGTTCAAAGGGTATCATCATAATCACCGAATACTTGGGATTCCAATATGCAGTATTTGTTGTCGTGTTCGCTCTTTTTCCTTTTCCCTTTTTTTTTTTTTTTTTTTTTTCTCTCTCTCTTCTTGTTTGTGTAGCCTTTGGTATCTCTTTGCTTCCTTTACTTTCCAGGAATATCAAGGACAAACCTACGGTCCACTTCCATCTCCTTGTCATCTTCCTCGCCTTCAAATTTGAGGCGGTAAGTGTCCTTTCTGGAGCCCATCACTTCCGCCCGGTAGAACGTCGTAGTATCCGGGTATCGAGCCAGAACTTGTTTTCCTACCGAAAAACTTGGTAATGTCGAGCCAACTTGTGGTATTGGGATCAAAGACGCAGCGGTAGTTTTGTAAACCGCTCCCTGTTCGCCATTTTCATTCGGCTCAGGATCCTGTACATCATACCTTGAAAGGATGATCGGTCAGTTGAGAGGTAAGGACGCCCGGGGTCGTCATGCCATACCGCTTCTTATGTCCATCTCCAGATATCCCTTTGATGATGCACTGGATCCCCTCACCTTCGACCCCTTGCTTGTTCTTGTTATGCTTGAAGACTACTTCGGCCCCAACCACCAAATGCCCATTGCGCTCTGCGAGTGTACCCTTGGTGCCTTCCGTCCCTTCCTCCACTTTGACGTGGACATCTCGGCTATCACGGCTGTCACGAGCCTGATTGCTGGATACACTGGAGCCACGTTGGATGCCTCCCTTAATACGACCAGCTTTGTCCGGCAGGGAGGCACCCGAAGGCCCCGGTGAGTCCGTAGCTGAACCATCCACGTCATTTCTCTTCTTACGAGATTTCCCAAGAGCAGCCGCACGGTTAAGTGGCGCCTCTGCTTCAGATGCCTGACGAAGTGCAGTCAGAAGGCCCAAGTTCTTGATCACATCACTCGGCTCATCTTGAAGAATGGCCCTCTCATCTTCGCAAAGTTTAAGCATTTGCCGGTATAGACTGTCCAGCTGGTTATGCTCATGTAGACTTGGCTCTGCGGATGACGATTAGCATGTGCTAGCTACTGAATATGATCTAGCAAGCCCATAGGGCATAGCTGGATGGACTGAGAGAGTTCATGCTGCCATGATTCTTGATAGCATGACATCATCTCAACGCCAAGGGGCCGGGTCATGATAGCGGAGACCCAGGTATACTCCATTTCTTCAGACAGCCAATGTAGAGCAAAAAAGGAAAAGGAAAAGGAAATAAAGAGGGATAACAGAGGAAGGTACTCACTCCCACCATCTTTGCCAATCTTCTCATTCAAGGCAGAGATCTGCTCGGCTAATGACTTCTGTTTATCATTCTTCTCCTTTGCCTTTCGTAAATCCTGTAGGATCTTATTCCACATATCAGTTTCCTCATTGGCCGCCAGACCATTGTCTCTAGGCAGCGGAGGGCCCCTAGGACGATTCCGTGACATGTTGGACGGAGGTGTACTGGGACGTGCAGCAACAATTGGGCGCTGTTGCGGACCTTTACTGTTTCCGGACGAGATCGCAAGCTCCCCGGTTCTAGCTTTCTCGATACTCAAGGCCTCCCAGGAAAAAGCGGAGACAATCTCTTTGCGACGTGCACTTCGCGTGCCACGAGCCGCACCCTGCCGGAGGTCGTGCGGGCGACTAAAGGAGCTCAGAGGCGAGCTTGGAGTCTCTTCAGTAGGGTGCTCGCCTGGCTCGAGCTGGCGCGGAGACGATAATGGTTCCCCGACCTGGCGGCTATAGCTGGCGGAGTTCCCATCGCGGTTAAGCGGTAAGCGCTTGGCTGGCCAATGCACGCCGCCATTGGTGGCACCCATTTTAGTCACGGGAACGCTTCCGGTCATCCTAATCGGGTTTAATTAGTATTGATGGAGGGGCTGCCCTGGAAGTGGAAAGTGGGTTGGCTTCTTGTCAGACCGGGACGTGGAGAGGTAGAGGAAACTTTTACAACAGAGAGAAAAGACTCACTGACTCAATTTGTATTCTCTTTCTCTTTCCAACACCTTTCAGTGAATCATCAGACCCTTGGGGGCGCTCTTGCCTAAACTCCTCTTGTGTTTACTTTTCGACCTACATTCACTCCAATCCTTCTTGTTACGTCACGCTCTACAAAATGCAGGTGCCTTTGCTTCGACTCCAATGTGGTATGATCTCTGGTCATTTCCCTTGTCGATAACCTTCTTCTAATAAATACTAATCACGGTATACACTCTGACAGGTGTCAACAGTTATGATTGGGGTACATACAACTCCACAACATCTTGACTCTATAAGTTGCTGAGTATTGTCTTAGGCAAGATTGGCCAAGAGTCGGCAGCTGCCCGCTATGCAGCTACAACAGCTGCGCCAGACTTCTCCATAGAATCCGAGAAACCCTATGCAGAGGTCAGTTCGAGACTACTTACCGATCTCAGGCAATCGCTTATTTCCTAGTAATAGCTATGGATGGGCACGCATCCTTCCCTCCCTTCGAAAGACGTCGAGACTCAGCGAACCCTCCTCGATATGGTCCAGGACAACCAAGCTTTGTTATCCAAGGAGGTTAGCGAGAAATATGGTGGGAAACTGCCATTCCTCTTCAAGGTACTTTCGGTCCACAAAGCCCTCAGTATCCAAGCGCACCCGAACAAGAAGCTCGCAGAGAAGCTCCATGCTAGAGATCCTCGCAACTATCCAGGTATATAATAAAGCCCACGCATAGGGATATTCCATTGCACTCTACATTTTCTAACGTAGTCTTTGCAGATGACAATCACAAGCCCGAGATGACCATCGCAATTACCCCCTTCGAAGGACTCTGTGGTTTCCGTCCCTTAGCGGAGATTTCCCATTTTCTCAACGCCGTGGCACCCCTCCGTCAGTTGATTGGAACAGATGCAGTCGACCACTTTCTGGGTGCAGTCAAGGGGTCCGAGGGTTCGGAGGATCCCACTGTTATACAGAAAAATAAGGATGCTTTACGGACCGTGTTCACGGCGCTGATGAACTCATCGTCCGAGAACATCGAGGCCGCTACGAAGGAGCTTACTGCTGCGGCCCAAAACTCCCCCGAAACATTCGGCACATCTGCTAGCACCCCAGAGACAAACCCCAGCAACCCAGCGGAGCTGGCTGCTATTATCACCCGTCTCAATGGACAGTTCCCGAACGATATCGGCCTGTTTGTGTTCTTCTTCCTCAATTTCGTCAAGCTTGCACCGGGAGAGGCCATGTTCTTGAAGGCCGACGACATTCATGCCTACGTGTCTGGCGACATCATCGAGTGCATGGCGTCTTCCGACAACGTCGTGCGGGCTGGCTTCACGCCCAAGTTCAAGGATGTAGATACCTTGACCGAAATGCTGACATACTCCTATGCTCCAATTGAAGAACAGAAGCTAGAACCCAAGGAATACCCGTATGCGATTCTGAATGCCTCCGCATATTCAAGCGCATCGTCGTCCTTGCTCTACGACCCCCCAATTGAGGAGTTCAGTGTGGTGAAGACCGATCTCAAGCGAACTGGGGCCAAGGCTACTTTCGATGGGCTGGGAGGACCCAGCATCCTGATCTGTACCCGAGGCACCGGCAAGATCACCGTCGGCCATAAGACAGAGGAAGTCAAGGAGGGCTATGTTTTCTTTGTCGGTGCCGATGCGGAGTGTATCATTGAGAACACTGGTTCTGGATCTGATGAGGAAAATGTGTTCACGACCTTCAAGGCTTTCTGTGATTTGACCGGCAAGGAAGACATGGTGAACGGCAACTAAACTATTTACTTAACAGCAACGAATGGATGTAAAAATAGCTACAGCAATACGACTTATAATACTTTCCCTTGGATCCGCTATCTTGCCATGAACCGAACCAAAGAAATTAACCTATCTATACTCGGCCCGTAGCAACCGAGGTAAAAAGAAGCAAAGCTAACCTAACATCCAACCCATCCATGATCTACTTCAGCCGCGGGGAATTACTAGTCTCTTCAGGCCATTATAGTTTAATCTTTCAGCTCCGGCAATTCACTCACCTCTCCAATTTCTTCCTTCACCACAACCATTGTATTAATTTCCTTTTGCCCGTCTCCATCAACACACCTTACATATCAAGCTCGATACCCTACTACCATAATGACATCCACCTCACTCTCCTTGTGGGGGAGAGTAGACCTCGTCCATGCTCAGCTGACCGTTTTGGGCACAGCGCTCTACAGCGCCATAACGGGCATCTTCCGAGGCCCAAGCGGCGCATCAACATACGGGCTCCACGTCGGCAACGCAGCGTTGAGAAAACTGTGCGATAGACTAAGCGCAGAACAGTTCCAGTACAGAATCCCTAATTTGGCAAAGAAGCATACCCGCGATCGTGACTAACTAGCGATATAAAAAGATACATGAACGGTTCCACAAGGTCCGTCTACGAGACATCCTTGCAGAAAAAGGGCCTCCAGCCCGAGACCGTCCCTCTCAAACACGGTGCACAGGGCCACTGGATCGGAAACAAGAATGCCAAAAATGTGGTCATCTATTACCATGGTATAGTTAATACGTCTACTATCGTCCGTACCTTTTGTATTGTGCCGCAATAGTACATAGCATGTCTAAGCATATTGCATCCACTATAGACTATGCTATGCTATGCTATGCTACACAGAAACATATCGGGTACATGCTGTTGAAGGAAGTAGTACACTGCTAACGCACCCCCCCCAAAACAGGCGGCGGGTTCGCCGTGCCCGGCGCAGCCGGCCATATGGCCTTCTACAGCCATGTAATCGACACCCTCAGCGCAGAAGGCCACGACATAGCCTTCTTCCTGGTCACCTACAGCCTCACCCCGCACGCCGTCTACCCGACCCAACTCCGGCAGGCCGTCGAGGCCCTCCGCTACATCCTCACCGAGACGAACCGCGACCCGGCCAACGTGATCGTGGGCGGCGACTCTGCAGGCGGAAATCTAGCCCTAGCCGTCCTCCTGCATCTGTCCCACCCACATCCCGAGATCGAGCCTGTGTGCGACGTAGCGCCCTTGGCGGGGTTGTTTGCCTTCGCGCCGTGGGTGAGTTTCGCCGGTGAGGGCGCCTCCATGCGGGAGAACCAGTATAAGGATATGATTGGGCCGGAGATTTTGGATCGGTGGTCACGCTTGTATTTGGGTGCGGAGGGGAAGGAGGGCGATGCGTGGAGTGAGCCTAGTCGGGCACCGATTGAATGGTGGAGGGATGCAAAGGTGAAGGAGGTGTTGATTTTGGCTGGCAAGGATGAGATCTTGTTTGATCCAATTGATGCGTTTGTGAAGAGGTTTCAGGTATGTATGTTTCCCCCCCTTCCTTTTTAGGGGTGGGGGTGGAATTTCCTAGGTTTGTGAAGAACAGGGGATCTTGATGCTAACGGCGGTTTAGTCGGTTGTACCGAACACGACGTATCTTGTAGGGCATGGGGAGACTCATGTGGCCCCGGTTTACAGCGCTGGTTTTATTGGAAAGGAGACACAGCAGGGGAAGGGATTGAAGGAGTGGTTGCGGTCTCGTCTCTAGCGCGTTAGCTGAGCAGCCATCATCCTGGTATCTATGTACACTTGAGTATCTAGCCTCTTGAACCTGCAGGTCAAAGGCGGAAGGGGAACACTCGGAGCGCTTTCACTACACCAAACACGTTGAGTATTAATGTCTATCATGAAATCAGATTTCCACAACTGGGACGATAGCAATGGGAATAAAGGCAAGCGCCGATAATACCTGGCACAATAGAATAGCTACGCCGTCGTATAAATCATCAAAGTAACAAAACACCGGATCGAACGAGGAAGAAGAGTGAGAATCGAATATAAAAGAGAAAAAAGGAGGATATGCAAAAGGGACCTAAGACGACACTCTCGGCGCATACTTCGCGGCAGCGGTATCGAAGAATGCACTCTTCTCTTGAATATCAGCCAACAGAGCATGCGATGACTGCACGTTCTGTAGACGCCTGTGCCCAAAGATATACCCGTTAGCAAGTTCCAAGACATGGGAACAAAAACTCGAAGAGGAATGTGATACGTACGCCTCGAGCTCCTCGGTCGGCTTTCCGGCCAAAACGTTCAGCACAATGCTGTTGGCAATGAGCTCCGCGTCCTCGGGGTACTTCTCCAGAGCTGTCGTCAACGCAGCTTCAGCTTCTGGCAACCGGCCGAGGTGGATTTCAGCCACGGCCTGACCGACGATCGAGAGCGGGGCAGATGTACTAGGGGCAGCGGCGAGTTCTTCATAAACGTAGAAAGCAGATTGGTACTTTTCGCCGCCCTAGGAATAAACAAAACCATCCGTCAGTTATCTCATTAAAAAAAAATCGACACCAACAACATAATTGGAGCACATACAACCCTCAAACCAACCCACGACTCGGCCAAATTAACAAGCAGGGAATCCTGAGCCCACCGCTTGGCAGTCTGCACCTCCTTCAGGGCGAGATCGGAGCGATTCTGCTGAAGGTGGATCTGAACGATCAATGCAACACTGTACATATCACGGTAAGCCACGGATCAGCATTTCCCTCCAACCGGAGACCAAAGCGACTTCAGACATACGCTTCCAGATTGCCTTGGTGCTTCGTCAACAAAGCCAGAGCCTCCTCGCTCAACCCCTGCGCCTGCAGCACTGTTCCACCCAGAACCTGCACGGTAGCATTATCAGGATAGTTCTCCGCCAGGTCCTGTGTGAGCTTCAGGGCGGACTCGCTGTCGCCGGATGTTTGCTGCGCCAATGCCTTCGCTGCCGCAAGGTCGGGGGTGTCTTCTTCGCCGTCAACATCGGAGAGAACCTGGTCAGTCTGTCCCAGGGCAATTTTGGCGCGGAGCTGTAGGACGCGAGCAGGAAGGTGGTTTTCAGAGGATAGGGCCGATGTATCGAAGTCGATCACCTCCTGGTACTGGCCTTGATGGAAGGCATTGTGAATGTTGATGAGTTCTGTGGAGAGAGGAGTATGAGTTGGAAGGTACTACACTCAACTTTAGGAAGTATAATCCCGAAACACTTACCACCTTCTGCCGAGAATGGATCCATGGTGTAGTACAATTGCGAAAGGAATTGCCAATTGTCTTTATTTACTGTGTGCTGTATACAGCGTATGGTTGATGGCACGGAAGGCGGAGGCCGAAAGTCGTCACGTTGCCTTTCCGAGGGCGGTGACGGCATAAAATCAGTCAAAAACTTATCACTTACCGCAGCGCACGTCGCCCAACTAGCCCTTAAATGCCTCACAAGATGATAAATACTAGTATCTATCCCTATGGACGGACAATAAGAAGGCCTACCTTACAAGGGAAAGAGAAAAGACTAAAGATCGCCATACTTGCACAATGGCCTGGAATCGAATGAGCGTCCCAGCGCACGTTTAATATTAAAACAAGAATATGAAACGTAAAGATAGACATGACATCGCCTCATGTCGGAGATTCATCTAGAACCCTCAGAGCAATGGAAAAGGATTGAGCGAGCAAGTACACCGCTCGATCGAAAGCGTTGACTTCAATCCACGCTCTTGTACATGTTATTCCGCCGCCAATTGTGACCAATGATGCAACCATTCCCTGCTGACTCCTTGAATGCTGCCATCCTATCCGATGATGATAACGCGTGAAATGCCGCCCTAACCCCGAACCCTGAAGACAAATAAATGAAGAACTATGATGGGCAAGATTCGCTGCAAACAAAAAGAAAAAAAGAAAAAAAAAACATCATGAGAAGTAGAATAAGTGCACAGCCATGCAACACACAACAGAGTAGAGCACAAGTAGAGGGTATCGCTAGATAGAACAGAAGTAATCCAATCGCAAATGGAACTGAAGAAAAAGACAAAGGAAGAAAATATCAAGGAGCGCCCGTACCTCACTCGCAATGCAACCATGCATCGCCCTTTAATAACACAGAGTAGAGACAAACAAGCAGATGACGGTTTCTCCTTTAGGCCCTCCAGTGACCTCAGCAACCGTACTGCGCCAAAGTCCCCGAAAGTAATAGCCAAAGGAAAAGTCCGGAAAAGGACACAATAGATGCAATGAAAGTTTAAAGAACGCCGCTCCGTTTATTTGCACATGTTTTGAGACCAACGAAACCAGAGATGAAGAGTCGCATGGAAAAGGTGGAAATGGAAAAGTGAGATTGGCATCCTGGTAGCACGCCACAGTTGACAACGCTTGTTGCAAGGCTTCAACAAGGCAACGATGAAGTGGACGCTGCAGAAATAGTCGGTGTCAGATCTGGAGAACTATCCTTGTCCTCTGCGCTCGCTACCACGTCATTACCCTTTTCACGCTCCGTAGATGATGTGCGCTTGAAGACGGTCTGCCCGATCTGTCGAAGAATACCCATCCGCTCAGCTCTCAATTCTTCTGCATCAAGCCGCTGAACAGACATCGGGTCTTCTTTTGTGATCTTGCAGAATAAGGTTGAGAACAGATATTGGTCTCCGCCGCCATCATACAGGGGCAAGTAGCGGTATCCTTGGGACAGGCTGCTAAGCTTCGCAGTGAATGTGGCAAGCTGGACACTACTATTGCTTCCTGCACTGCGCCCATCCTGTGAGCTCCAGATAGTCCAGCGAACGAATACCAAATCTGGATATTTAGTCTCCAGCGACAACCTAAAGCGATCGTTGAAGATTGGGCTATACCCATTGCTCTGCTCGATCTTCGTGCGCCGACGGTGTGGAAATCCGATGCCCGACATGCCATTGCGGGCGGATGCGTTCATACCACCCTCGCCATAAA
Source organism: Aspergillus pseudonomiae (assembly GCF_009193645.1). Lineage (NCBI taxonomy): Eukaryota > Fungi > Ascomycota > Eurotiomycetes > Eurotiales > Aspergillaceae > Aspergillus > Aspergillus pseudonomiae. The sequence continues at coordinate 74,888 of NW_022476041.1, read as the reverse complement.
CAAAGCTCTGGCCACGATCATCTGCGCTAAACATTTCAATCTCCACGTAAGGATTGATGTTATCATCGGGTCCAATGCTGCGAGGGCGAGGAAGCTGTTGGGCAGATATAACATCCACCGAAAATCGAACAAGCTTCCACTCTGTAGTCTTCGTTTTCTCTTCGTCAGACGGGCACAAGGCGCGAAGAGACTCGGGTTTTAGCACGTAACCGGTTCGATCGCTCCCAGCAGCAAACATGGCCTGGTTCATCTGCATGCCAATGTCGTATGTCTGCCAGTTCAAGGCCGCCATCTGAACGCCGCGTCGCCAAAATTTGAGGGGGTCGAAGTTCGAAGATCTCAGGCGGAAGCCGGAGGGATAGACTCGAGTCAAATATTTTTGGTTGTGCTTCTCAAAGAGAGCCCTGTTTTCGGCATCACGACATATACCCTCGAATGATCGTTCGGCGAAGGAGTAGACATGGTTATACCGTTGACTTTCAGCGGATGAGAAGCTGTGCCACTTGTACCCTCGAGTGTAGACACCTAGATCCGACAAAGGTTTGGTGATTTTGCTCTTCTGACGTCTTTTCTTTTCTTTCCTGATGGTCGCCAATGCGCCATCACTCTCCTCCGTAGCACTGCTGATGCTGGTGGTTGTAAACGAGCGTCTATCTTGGGTCAAAAATGAGCCAACGGTTTCCAGTCCAAGCGTTGGAGGGCTTGACAAAGGGGGCAAACTAGTTATTGCTGAGCTTTCAGATGCCGTCGGACGTATGAATGGAGAACTTGCGCTGCGTTTACGGCCGTGAACGGCGAATGTGCCCATGGACTCCTGCCGTACGCCCTCTTGGGGCTCGTCACAGGTCTTTACCTTAACAAGAATGCGTCCCTTCAGCTCTTCGGGTGACGGAAGGACAAAACTGTTTGTTAACAGTGGCTCCAGGATAAGCTGATCTTTGAAGGTATCCTTCATGATTTTGACCATTGCCAGTTGCTGCTCCGGGTTACAATGTACCTCGAGAGACAGGATGAGAGGAAAATCAGTAGTGATGAATGCATAGCGATTAATGACGGTAATACAGTCAGCAAACAGAACACTCGTGGTCATAGTTCGTCCATGGGACACAATCGGTCGGCCATCGGCCCCATCCCAACAGTCGATCTCTACACAACGGCATCCTTTTTGCAAAGCGCTTATGTATGCCTCTGTGCTGGACGCCCCGGCAACCTGGCGGCCTAAAAGATAAGTATTGTGGGAACTCGAGATGAAGTATTCGTTCAAGGGACGGTCGAATCGCGACTGGGGAGCACGAGAGGCATATAAACCGTTCCATGGGGACGCAAGGAAAGAGGAAAATGTATCAAAATCCATTCGAGGGACTTGCTCCTCCTCAAACTCTGGGATACTTGGGACCCGCGATTTAGACCTGCGTACACATTTGTCAAAAACCGAGACCCAATAACTTCGGTCCGAGTCAACGTCCTCATTTTGTACGTTTCGGAGGAAGGTCAAGAATTCATCGACGCTTAGGCCAGCTTTGGCGTCCCTGGCACTATCCTTGAAGATCTCCTTGACGTCTTTCCGCTCTTTCAAGCGAGCGACAAAATTCTGGAACTGTGAAAAGTTCAACTTGCCGTTGACATCAGAATCAGCTTTGGAGAATTGCGCGCGAAGCATGTTCTTGGAGCAATTGATATGTAAACTGCGACAAATGCCCTCCACGGCCACAAAATCTAGACTCCCCTGCTCAGCCGACCTGGGTCCGTGGGGGAACAATCTCGACATCTCGCGCTGCCAATGCGCCTTCAGGACTGCCTCACTCTGACCGGAACCAGCCAGGCCAGCCATAAGGCCTATCCTATATCGGGAGATATGTTCTAGAGTCGTCGTCCAAAGCTCGAGTATATAATCGTTAGGGGCAATCAGGTGCAGCATTTTGACAGCCCGACCTTTTGACCGCTCGTCATCGGCAATAATGATTGTGAACCAGCGATTTTCGGTGTCTTGTGGAACCTGGTGCTCCTCGCGGTAATTCCGTGCGTCCACGCCAACTCGGATTTCCTTGATATCGTCAATGTAGAAGCGCTTAGTCGGATTCGAGACATCCCAGTAGACCTTGCCCGCATCTAGGTCTAGGACGAAACGAACTTGCTTTCTCCGCTTCTTTGTAACTTTCGTCAAGACAGTCCCACGTTGAATCATGGAATCAATTTTCGGCGCGATTGTGCCGGTGTGGCGGGAGGCTGCCATAAAACTGTCATTTGGTAAGCTGGATGACTCTGATCCGCACCAAACTCCGAGGGAATCAAGAGCATCATTGCTGTCTTCCTCGTTACTAGATTCGAGTGCATTGTCGCGGCCGTTCTGAGATCCGGTCTTGCTGTCACTGCGCCTCCGCATAGTCACGGGGCCAGAGCTGCGGTCGCGCTTTTCATTGTGGGAAGCAGATTGGCGTCGTCGTGTAAGCTTGTTTGCGGCACCACGGGAAATTCTGCGCATCAAGCCCGGGCCTTTGGAATTCGAGTTGACTGCGTCCCCCGATCCAGAAGCGGGAGCGTTCCCTGGGACGGCCATGATGGACTCCCCGAGCTCGAACGTAGTAGGAGGGATAGCAGGGAAGGGAGGTATACGTCCTCGGAAACCGTCGGTAGCAATCTGTAAAGGTGTGCCTGAAGGGGTTGAAGCATTTGAAGGAAAATAGGCGGGACGTAAAGAATTGGGAGTCGTAGTCAGAGAAGAGGTGTAAGATGGTGCTGACGAAGGATTGGGGGCAGGAGGAATAGATGTGATGACATGATGTAGCTTTGGGGGGTTGGAGGATGAAGTAGTGAGTTTTAAGCTAGAGCGGGTATCGCCATTGACGGTCGAAGCCGCTGAGGTAGCGGCGTAGGCCATCGCGGGTACCTACAAGAAACACACTACTCAGCTGCAGATCGTGAGACTGTCAACCTGTCGTGAACCGTGCCAATGCCTGAGTCACCTGGACTTTGCAAAGGACGAATGAGCAGTACAGCAGTAAGAAAGCGGTCGTGTTGGTTCAGAGATGGCGGCCGATGATTGTAATGCAATACGAACCGAATTAGGGAACGTGTCAGGCTGAGTGATGCAAAAGCCACGTCCTTAGCGGAATATGTTATGATTTTGATATCTGCATCTTGGCCAGCCTTTAATGCAATGCGGAGAGCCCTTCCTGAGAGCACTCGCGAGGAAGGAAGGAGGTGGGGGAGGGAAAGGAACTCAGGTCCCTGACAGCAATTGAGACGAACAGTGGCCCTGTGTAACGGTGGCTCCACGGGACAACAATCGGTAACGCTACCGTCGTCTATCAGGTTGTTGATCGATGACTTGGCTCCCTGCTTATGGACCCGATTTTCGTCACGTTCCTTTTAGAGCTTTCTGCCCCTTTCGGCGGTTTTCTTTTTTTTATTTTTAAACCTGTATTCCCAATGGAAATCCTGCTTTCTACCCCTCTTAAATCGTCGATCCCTCCAATGCGCGGGGAAAGCTGTCCTTCTGCAAGAATAGAAAGGTGTGGAGACGGACCAATTGGCCGTGTCTGGCGACGGGGGTAGCAGTTCCTATTTTTCTCCTTTCCTTTTTCCTTTTTTAATTTTCCCTGGTGTTGGCAGGGAATATAGATAGCGGCCCACAGATGAAAAGGACTAATAGAAGCGAATCATGCAAGACAAAAGTAGCCTGTGCGGCGCATGTGCTTAGTTGTCAGCAGAGCCCCTCCGCTTTGAGTAATTGAGCAAAGAAATTCAGTTTTCGCGTCAGTTGGCGTGGTTCTAAGAGTAATTTGGGAAGGTGCAGCACGGGAAGTGTAGAATCGGCGACGAGGATCCGAGCTGCAATGCAGGATTGCCTGCCAGCACAGTGATGCAGGCGGTCCAAACAGGAAGAAGGAGGATGCTAGGGGAGCAATCAGAGATTGGACGGAGCTCAGTAGTCGCAAAGGTTGCGATGCTCTAGTGCGCTTCGACGTCTCGCCGTTTCAGGCAATGCTGCACGGTTACGTGGAGGGTTATAGAGGACCTGCAGCGACAGAAAAAAAAAAGCCGCCAGGATGTAAGTAAGAAACGATGATCATGCGACGAATAGCGAGGAGACTGGGCCAGCAGCGTGCTCCAAGAAATTCGGGTCACTAAATTGCGGAAGGGAGGAAGGCGAAGGACTGCGGACGAGGACGGTACTGAAAGGTGTTAAAAAGGGATTCGATAGTCCTCTTAAGGATTTTCCATTTGGACGAGTAGTGAAAGTTGAACCAACAGGAAGATTTGGGGAGAAAGAATTGTGGAAGGCTCGATTTGGAAGAAACCACTGGATGTTTCAATTGAAAGAAAGCTGGAGTGGGTACTGCTTACTGACGTACAGAGTACTGTATGTCGTGTGGTACGTATTGCAGTATGGTCACGGTCCACAGTACTTGTACAGACGCGGTAACGGGCAACTGGATCTGTACAGTACCTTAATGTGTATTTCCGTCTATTTTCTTTTCCCTTTTTCTGTCTCCTTTATTGTTATTATTCGTCTCGGCCAACGGGTCCACCGAGAAGTTGAAAACGAGAACGAGAAACCGAAGAGTCCGACAGGGTTGAAAATTACACCGCTTAGGCTTTTCGGTACCAAACAACGTTGAACAATGTAATGATGATCTAACCAGACGAGATGGAATGATGATGGTAGTGGCCGTCAGTGGTGATAACAGCGGCGTTCAGGGATAGCCAGAGAAAATAAAATGGGACAAGAGGGGAAACGATTGATCGCGTTCAAAGATACTTGCTGCCGTTGATCTTCTATCCTCAATAAAGAATAAAAGTCAATGATCATGATAGCAATGACGGATGGCCGGTAGGAGTCTTCGATCTATATATCTAAAATGAGAAGGAGCAGGAAAGGGATGGTAAATTTGGTATGTAGTCTAATCAAACTGGGCCGTTTGTCGCTGGGCAGATTTTCTTGAAACTTCATGGCGGGTGAGCTGTGAACAACGCATAGCAACGGCGGCCCAAGAAAATATTGAAGCTAATCGTAATGCCTTGTGGCAGCTTGCCTACGGAGTTATTATCTCCCTGTTTGGTAGAAAAAAATATCATTCTCAATCATATTATCATTCTTTTCTTTTCTGTTTTTATTTTTGTGCTTCCTTTTTGCCCTTGGAATATTGAACTACCCGAGACCGGGAAGTCCGGGATCCCCTTGATATTGAGATGAATACGAGTCAAATGACTTTGATATTTATTTTATTCTATATTCTTCACTTTGACGCTTCTGCCTAGGTACTCTTACTCTGCATTCATATGAATGGGATTTATTTGTTTTCTTAAACGTATCTGACCAGTACTAAGGTATCAGGGCCCGCGCGGGAACGTGACCTGTAAACCTGGAGAGAGCATCATTTGGGTACCAGAGCGTACAATGAAATAACTTCCAATGAACAGACCCTGATCTGCTATAACATTGGACGATCATCCCTTGGGGAATAGCACTGTCAATCTTGCCGGTCGGCACACTCCCACTGGTTGTGGGCAGGCCGAGTTTCACCTAGTTCTTAGGTATAATCTCGGTGTCTTTCGACAAAAATTCCTTAGGAAGGAAAGGGGGGTAAAGCGGAAAGCCCTAGTAGGTTGAAAAGCGCCTGTGCGACGTCCTCGATAGGTTGGCCTTGTGGATACAGGTCATCCCATAGCTGTAACAGATTGCATTGCATGCCCTTTCGAAAAGAGAATCCCCACAGAAGAACCCGTTCCCCATGGACACGATGGGGGCTGCGTGATACAGAGAACCGAGTAATCCACTGTCATTTCTTTCAACCATTTTACACGACGCTAGAAAGAATTCGAAGCATGCCTCACCACCGATCCACTGCTAACAATAAATCACTATTGTGCCCATCGCGTAGGATTTGATATCCGATGTTACAGAATTTGAGGGCACCAACACTGTGGTCCTTCTGGGGAAGAATTATGTGGATCGCATGCGATCATTATCGTCTATCGTCATCTCAGTCCCCTTCATTCTTGCAATCTTTAGAGTTTCAGGTCGCGGGTTGTTGAACTAAACTGCCTTATCCCTGTGGATAACTCTGCTTTGCTTCCCGAACCTGATAAGTGAGTGAAGCTGCACGCCATCCCTCCGCACTTTAGGGCCTGTGTGGTCGTATAGTAAACCGGTAGGTCAACAGTCCCAACACGAATGGTTTAGTCCAATAGTGCCATGACTCAAAGTTCCGACAATCGGGGTGCTTGTCACCTGATTCCTGCCTTAGTATCGACAGGAGACTGGGTTGTCGGCATCCAATCATTGCCTTTTAGTCAAGGATGCATTCACACCGCAGAAAATCAATGTGCGATGATGCCGTGAGGAATGGTACTACCAATAGAACCTTAAGGGGGAGAAGGGAGGGGGAAGAAGGGCGGGTTTGCCGGAAACAGATAGAAAAAGGAAAAAGCGAAAAACAGGACGGTTGAAGCCGCTCATCCCTAGTCGAACAACACTGTGGAGTGTTGAGTGGTTCTTTCGTCTACGTAAGGTTCGCAGGTGGTGGATTTACTAGTACGCGGGGCGGAAGGGAAATATAGGTACAGTAATCCACTGCTACCTAAAACATTACAGAATGGTTTCTTGTTTTAAAATTGAGTCATCGCGAATGTGGACTATAGGAGTCGAAAGAAAAAGCATGCTATTACAAGAAACGCGGGGGTGGTTTTAACGCTATCTTGGTCGAAGACAGGTACAGAAATTGTACTCCGTACCAGGCGTAATAATACGGTTACCAGCCTTAGTAATGGATTCAATTGCCCTACGAAGTATGCATTGGTCTTGAGGCTAGGGCAAGTGGCAGTGGAATCACGGGCGGGGGCGGTGCGTGAGAAGGGAGAAAAGAAAGCAAGATCGTCACGACAATGGAGTGGTAAGAATGATGAAACGATGAATCTTAAACCGCTAGTCAGCAGATCCTTTGGGGGATTCTCATAGGTAGCAACTTAGCCCCATACTAATCTTGGAGAACTAGTAATTAGTCAGGTATTTTCCTCCCACAGCCGGGTAATATTTTCCCTTTCCTTACATACCAGAAGTACAACCTGCTGGCACAATTATTTTTTTTTGTGGGCTATACCCTACTATTGAGGGCTTATCATTCTACGTACTCCGTACTGGGGACATATTGAGGCCTTTACCAGCCACTAGTATTAGTATCACACTACCTTCTCACCGTCTCAGAAGAGCGGTCAGTCAGCCTTTGTTTTGTCCATTGAGTGTAATTCACAATTCATAGCTTGATAATGAGAATTGATAGAGCACTCGAACTCGTGGATTCATTTTCCATGCTATCCAATCAGTCTTGTTTGAACATATCTTTTATTCTTTATTCTGTCTGCCTCCCTACCCTATGAGATCAGAGAACTTAGTCCGGCATGGTGGTCATCCTATCCACCCATGCCTGTGTGGTTGGACACCAACGAAGCCGGCTAACAGGTCATACTAGGTAGATTTCCCGTATTGCTCCCACAGACCATCACGCCTTGGCGGTAAACCAGAAACAGATAGTACTGCGACCAGTTTGAATGCATCGTGACTTCCAAAAGCAGGAGGCAACTGTAGGACGCTCAACACAGACGCGAGAAAAAATAAATAAATAAATAACATACAAATAAAACCATAAGCAAAATGGTTCGTGGGGTGTGAACCCCGCACTACAGCTGAGCCATGTTGCTGAGCTGGCAATGCTTATCGTCCTTGTTCTGTCTGTCATTTGAGTGTTCAGCTCACCAACGGTCGTTGATGGGGGATAATGGTCATCAGAAAGTGGTATAATGGAGTTTTGCTTTAGGCAGACCAAAATTGCGCATTTCCCCTCCCTCCGAATCCTCTGCCAGCCCTGTTCTTGAGGCAATTTCGATGCACACATATACATTTGCTAACGTTCTTTTTTATAGCAAGGATAACACGGTCACTAGTATTATCATGGAAGTAGTACCATGTACAGTGAACAATGAACAAGAAGGCGGCTAAATATAGATAAAGCGATATTTCTTTTATTATCCCTACCAAGATCTTTGAAGAAATGATGTTGTCGGCTATCGGGCAATATCGGCCCAGCGTCCAACCAAATCAATTATCTATCGAAGGTTCTTTCATTCTTCCATGGAGCAGGTAAAGCCTGATTAGATTAACTACTACTAGTAGTCTGCCTCCCAACCTTATTGTCTCAAAAAATGGATTGGGCTCCCATTAGCCTTTTCCAGACAAGGCTGATTCCTCCTCCAATGGCAGGTTATTTTTGGGGTGCGAATGACCTGATGCATTAGTAGGTATTACAATGATATTTCCTTGTTTCTTCTTCTCATTCTGAATCTCCTCCTGCTTCTACTGGAATCATAAGAAACCGACTGGGGTGCTCAGGGCACGTGGGCGTATGTATGAAAGCAAAGTAAGCAATTTCATTCAGCATCTCTGTCATCATAAGATCGATACCCGATAAGAAGTCCCCGACCGGTGGATCAAAATTGATATCGCGGCTGTCGCGGGAATCTGTGTCAGGTAGCAATGAACAGAATACTGGGATTCTTTTTCGAAGGGTCTCATCTACGAGTGAGTACATTTCCATGACGCAAGGAGTTGTAGCAGATCAGTTTATATTCCCTTCCTAAGATCAGCACGCGGCTGTATATATGGACATTTGTAGACAAATCTCCGTAGGAAGTGGGCAAGACGAGGCCTGAACCTCTTGCTAGTGTGATGTTGCGCGGTCTTGGCTACGGGGTGGTACTTGTTAGCACGGTTACCTTTTCAGGGTGTTTACTGCAGATGTTTAGTTGCGTATGTAGATACCTCATAGAGAGAGGAACGATTTGTTGTAAACCTACCCCTCCCCCCAATACAATCGAGAATGATGACGATGATCAGAGGGGAAGTAAAGCGGAGAACAAGGCTCATGGATTTTTAGGGTTGTCGCCGCCTCGCGTGCTCAAAGAGTTTTGATTGCTCCTTGCGTAGATTTATTAATATTTATTTATTTTCATCCTGAGGGAAGTATTAGTGTCCGAGGTCTGTGTGTATATGCTATATTGTCATGCCATCATCAGAATCAACTTTGGAACGTTGATTCCGAGAAGGTTAACCGGCACTGATAATCACGATGATCGAAAGAGCGGGGGAGGGGATAATTCTCCGTACTACCAATCCTCCCACGAGCATCATTCAGCCGTGCTCTGACGTGCCACGAAAGTCCATCAGGAAAGGGATATCATTCGATACCTAGGCTTTGAATCCAAGCCCGTGACCAGTAGCGCAACATTTCATTCGCACCGGGAGCACCGGCTACCAGGGTGGCCATGTTTGCTACCTACTCTTACTATACCAGCTCAGTTAAGCCTAAAACCCAAGGTACCGGGACTCCAAGAAATTTTTAGGATCCTGGGGTCTGAGACCGTAGTATCAATGTAGCATCGGTCTCAATAATAATTGATGGCATTAAGACTCAGTCTTTCATGCCCCTTGACTTTCTAGGTATGTACATACAGTACATACATACATAATTCATTTTATCACTGTGGATCCGCTTCTGCGCACATTTTAATGAGACTGTTACCCTTTCAGTTCGTTTGCTGCATTAGTATAGTGTTCAAGTTCGGCATCTTACCGGGGCTGAGTCACTCCAACCGTTGGATTCCTTTTATGATCCAATGATTCACCCTCTGACCACCCCTGAACGGTCTGACGATAGAACCTGAAAAGCCGTAGGCACTAGAAGACCAACCCTGCCAAGCGCCGTCCTTGGGAAACCCGGCCGACAATGATAATTGGTCCATTTTATCGGCCTCGTGGAGAAGTCTCCTAAACGGTGGCCCACTTGGCCACTTGACAGCTTCCAATCCCCTTCCATTGCGGGCTTCTTTCACTGAGGATCTTGCATCCGAGGACTCCTGGCTACGATCACGAACAAAGCGTGTGATGAACGCATTCAACGGGCAAAACCCTTGGCTTTCCCCAATCCTTGAGCTCTCCTATCATAAATCCCTATCACCGTAGGCAGAAACATAGTTGATCAAATACTCTGTAACGTTTCCGATGCTTCCCTCCTGCGTTTGTTAATTTTTTATATTTCAATTTTGGTATAGTATTCAGCAGTGCTTCGTTCTTACCCCTCCATGTTTTGTTAGATTGTAAAGAAATGAATTTATTAATTTTACCTTGTTTCATGTACTTCTTTGAGAGAAAAAAAAAACTCTTCCTCAATTGGATGTACCATACAAACTTCTGCATTGGGATAGTTTCATTATACGTATAGATAGCCTAAGCGGGATTGTTCGATCCTCATACACATGAATCGGTGATTTACTCCCTTCCGACCAAATTTGGTACTCGAATACTTCTGTTGATCAATTAAATGACAAACAGACGTTATGACATCATAATCCAGGGAGCACGCAAGTGCTTCCCCACCACCCGAAGCGGAAGAAGGACCCAAAGGGAGTCCATTTAACAGAAAAAAATTGAGGGGAAGGTAGAAAATAATTAAAAAAAAAAAAAAAAAAAAAAAAAAAAAAAAAAAAAAAAAAAAAAAAAGGAAAAAAAAAAAAAAAAAAAAAAAAAAGGAGAGATAATGTATCCCAGCATAGTGGTTACCATCTTACCACAACAACTGCATTAGCGTGGTAATCATTATTGTCCGCTGTCATGTCATTACACTGCGTTGTTATTTACCTTACATACGTCCGTACAGAACAACGAACATTTCTGGTTTTATGGGGGCCTGTACGTCAGCGCACAACAACCCTATCGTAAGTATAACACTTCAGAGATAATCTGGTAGTTTAATTAAAAATCATTGCTTAGCCACATATGTCTTTGTAATGTAAAGGTCGGGGATATAGAACACCTTGAAAGTAAATTAAAACATATATTCTCTAAACACCAATTGGGTAGTGTATTTTAACTTCAGACGACGGGTTGTCACGATTTGATCTTCAGGAGACCACCTGACGAAAACAGAAATTTTCCTCGTTGCAAAAGAACTTTGAGTAATGGTCTACTACATCATCACTCAGAGGTGACTCAGGTACCGGTCGTACCGCATAGACATCAGCTTTGGCGTCCGGACTGTCCGAAGCCACAGTGCGCAAGGAGGGAAAAAGACGAAACAGAAAAAAAAAATTTGAAACTAATAATTACAAGGCAAACTGAGTCGTTCCCAACTGGATGGAACGTTGCGCCTCCTGAGCCGGGGTCCTCGTTAGGAAACTGTAATCTTCTACCTGTTAAGCCAATGAGCCTACGATTACAAATTACCATTGGTGCTGCGAATTACTCAATTATGTTACACAGCTATCGCTCCCCAACAGAGGGTATTCAAGTTTTTCTTTCAATGGGCTGGAATGGATCGGGCAAGGCGTTTCAGTGTTGATAGGTAAGTATTTGGGAGCTAAAAACGGATTGTGTAACATGGAGTAATATTGTAATTTGGGAGGACGAGAAATCAATAGCCCATGCAATCAAGCAAACACGATATCTGCCTGAGGCTCAGCTCAGCTGAGTGCACATCGATCCTTCGATGCGTCTTCGATGCTTCTCAGCCTTCTCTCAACCCCAGTCATTCATGCTGCCAGGGTTCGCGTTCAGGCTATCAAATCCCCTGTGGTTGTTCCCAGCAATGCAGCACATAGTCCAGTCGGGTTCACAAATGCCGGACTTCTCAGCCAGCCAGACAACGTGCTCGTGGCTTGCGGATAGTCCATAACTCGTTCCTATTATGAGGCGGCTTGCATGAGCAACGCCTTTGTTCGCATCTTACCTGCGTATGGAGCCTCGTGATCATTGATGCCTAATGTTGCCTCATCTCCCTTTTAACTTTGGTCGCCCTTTGCTTTCTCATCGTCTCAACCCCCTCCTTTATGGCTGTATACAGGCGGGTTGGCTGTTTGCCACGGGATGCGAGGTCAGACCTCACCCTCACGAAACTCACCTCTGGCGAATCTAGTACCGCTCCAGGACTCCATTCTTGCTTACAGATACCGTTATTGGCCGCGACAAGCATCCGTGGTACTTGCTGCAGCAGTTTGCAGACGGCCACACGGCTGCCATCTGACCTGTGTGCCAACTGCTGGGTGATAAAGGCATCAGCTTGAGAAGCGAAGCCACCAATGGGTATCTGCCGAGGCTTGGGGCAAACCACAATCACGAAAACAATTGTTGTACAGATATCGCGCGATTGATACAGAGTGCCCTTGGGTCTACCATCGCTAGGGCAGGTCCACTGCGGTGGCAATGGTAGGGGTTGTTGCTGCGGAACTATCAGCCGCAGGAATTTTAATTCGAGGTTTGCTTCAATCTCACTTGAACCTGTCCCTTGCCGGCTTTTTTGCCCGTCCCTTTTTTCTTTTTTCTTTTTTCTTTTTTTTTTCGCGCATGTGTGTGCTGTGATTTTCTCTTTGAGCCTTTCAACCTCTCTGAGCCGCGGAAGCTTCTACCGTCATCGGCCGGCTCACCATAGATAACCTTTCACAGTTAAACGGTGTAGTCTCTCGCCTTAATTGAAGCTTTAGAGCATGGTATATACACATGAGCATCAAATGATTTTTTTATTTTCTCAGTTTACACCATGCCTGTCCCTGTGTATCACATCATTATCACCTTCTCATTTTGCTTCCTTTTCCATTTGAGCGGATTTTTGCATTTGCCTTTCACTTTACTCTCGGTCCGAACCGATACCAGTGCGCCACTGCCGTACAAATTATGCAACAAATCGGCGCGCACAACTGTGAAAAACAAGGAGCAGAAATAAGATAATGCCCTTGTATTGTGCTTCGTGAACTGGCTCCCAGTATCTTCTACGGCTGGCGTCAATACCGTTACACATGGATGATACGAAGTATTTCAGACGATTATTGGTTTTACCAAGATTGGCCATATTGGCGACGGGTCACTAAGTCGAGGCATCACCAATGAGCGTGTTCACGGCGGACTTTGTCTATTGCTTGGATTCCACCTGTTTCCACTGTGACTCAGTCCCGGTCGTCTATCTAAAAATAGGACTAATTTTTTTTCCTCCATGGAAACGGCCGTCGGCCAATTATCCACATGGTTCGGAGCATTTTTTTCTAGAATTGTTCGACAACTAGCGCGCACAGCGCACACAAACGCGGGAAACTGGGAACTGGCTGCGACCAGCGGCGGTGCAGGGTTACAGAGCTCTGGATGTCTCAGTGCCGTGGTCCCGGACAATCCCAGTAGTATGTCATTGTTTTTTATGACTAGGATCAAGGCAAGAAGGCTGTGGGACAACACGCTGGGTAATGCATGTGCAGTACCCAATGGGGATAACACTACTCCGTAGTAGGGGCACATCCAGCCATGGGATTATCAGATTGGAATCTTGTCTGCGCTACGGTGCTGCGCCGCATCCTGGGGGAATACAGTAACGTTCCATCGCCTTTCTGGCGCATTGGCAGGCAACGGCCGCCTCGCGGATGATTGCATACGGCTAACGTCACAGAAAAAACCACTGCTAAAACGTGTACTGAGAGGTCATACACGGTTGGCTTAAACAAGGGAGCTAATTCCTTGCGATTACCTCGGTGGGGGGAGGCAGCCAACGATGTTAGTCGATATGGGATGAGGCTTAGGTCCCCAACACGGCACGATAGGAATTATCCCTGGTTGCTACAGGATAAGCGCCAAACAATGAATGGCTTCCCCGGCTACCAGACTTCCGGAACTGGGCTCATTTCTTTTTCCTCTTTTTCCCCCTCTTGCCTTGTTATTTGACCCTCCCATTATATGCCTTACGACGTTTGGCTGCCGCTTTTCTCCACTTTTCATTAGATCCGAACTTTGGATCGCAAGGCACCAATTTACACGAGACTGACTAACAGGATGCAACGTATGCTTCATATCAGCTCGCGTAAGTACTACGATTGAATCGATATTGCGAATGGGGTTCTCGCGGATCTGCCAAGGACACCTCGGGTGGTTTGATATGAGCTTTAATCTCAACATATCCACAAGCCGAGGAGAAGAGGGGCCTTACGGCAATAGCCATCTTGACTGGGGTATAAGCAATATGAATTAATTGACTCATAATAAAAGGCCCTCGCGAACCAAGAGCCGCTAGATTGGCAATGGGTATATACGCGAGTCGCATGTCCAGACTGGCAAAGCTTTAGGACTATAGCACCAAAGCGAGGGATAATAGCAGAACTGGCCCAAAACGGTAGGCTACATATAAACAAGACAGACCAGACTAGAATAAGATAACACACAATCCATGTTCCCTTTCCCCGAATCTTGGGAACACTCGGCCGTCAGACCCACACCAGACGATGGGTACCGGCGACATCCACCTTGCAAACCCTAACTAGCCGACGGGACATGCGTTTTTGACTGAAACGTCCTACCGAACCTAACAGCTCCAACACAGCATTGGGCTCTTCTGTCAACGAGCAGGTATGGCCCCATACTTGCCCGGTGAGGATACGGCACACCTGATCGTCCATATCAAACACTCTTGCCTCCCGTGTGGTTGGGCTGCAAGCTGTATCCGGACCCGCAGGATGGCCTGCCAGACGGGACGGCGGAGCTGCAGACAGGGGCTGGGATCCATGTAACTACTCACGAGGCTTTACATTGCCCCAGTGGTTGCTCTGTCTCTTTTCCTCTTGCGATTCAATCCCTCCGGTGTCATGTTTCTGTTGGGGATTGCAACACGGGGCGAGCCATTAGACTTTGGTATCAGAAGATGAAACAGGGAGTAACTTTTCCATCTTCTTTTGTTGATCAACTTTCGAGATTACGTTGGGTATGATATGTCGAATTTGAACTCGCTTGAGGAATGTCGAAACGTCATATGCCACTCTATCAAAGTTCATTTTGAACTCAGTAAGACATATTGATCAGAAACGACCAAGTTGCATGCAAGAGACCTCGTACAAGAAAGCAATCAAGCAATCGTACAGAACTAAACCCAGAAACAAAGAAACCCTCCAAAGCATAACCACCATCACTTGTCCCATCGAACCGTAGATCTCAAAGACTCTCCTCTCCAAGAAACGAGTAGTAATCCGCGCAACCCCCAAAGAAACATGTCTAGACAAACATGTCAAAAATCTCCCCCGCATTCACCCCCAACTCCGATAAACGCAACAACAGAACCTCCACCACCACCAAAGAGAACCCTCTATAGACCAATAGACCCCTCCCCCACAAAAGATGAACACCACCAAACCAGTCGACGCAGCCTTCACCAAATCCCTCCCCAAGATCGAGGTACGTCCACACAAGACATAACATCGAACAACGACGAAGCTAACCAGCGAAAAGCTCCACGCCCACCTAAGCGGCAGCGTAAGCCGCCAATGTCTGCACGAACTATGGCTCCAGAAGCGCGCCGCAGACCCAACGTTTGACATCCCAGATCCCTGGGTCGTGATGCCCCCGGGCAAGGTGGACTACACACTTGATATGTCTGTCTGCCCCTCCTAATGATCGCAATCAACCCACATAGAAACAAATGAAAAAAAAAAAAAAAAAAAAAAAAAAAAAAAAAAAAAAAGAAAGAAAGAAAGAAAGAAACTAAAACAAAAAATAGAAAAATAGCAAAAATAAAACAAGTGGAAGAATTTTAAAAAAAAAAAAAAAAAAAAAAAAAAAAAAAAATATTGTACAGATTTTCCAACGAAGGAGGGGAATGGATGATTGATACTTGAGATGAGCCATTTAATAGATTCTTCAACACCTTCGGCACATTCACCTACCACCTCCTCACCGACGTATCCTCCATAACCTACGCCACAACCTCCGTGCTGACCAACTTCCATGCCGACGGCATCAAATACCTCGAACTGCGCACCATCCCCCGTCCCAGCCCGCACTTCACCCAAGAAACCTACGTAGCAACCATCCTGTCCACCATAACCGCCTTCGCGGAACACCACCCGGACCTAACAGCCCGACTCATCCTCTCCCTCGACCGCGGCGAGCACACCCCGGCCGATGCCGACGCCATCGTCGCCCTAGCCATTGCGCACAAGCCGCTCGTCGTGGGGGTCGACATCGCCGGGAACCCGAGCAAGGGCGATATGGCGACGTTCGGGCCCGCGCTGGCGAAGGCCAAGATGGCCGGGTTGGGCGTCACGGTGCATTTTGCGGAGGTGAAGACGCCGGCGACGGAGGGCGAACTGGAGACGATCCTGGCGTTTGCGCCGGATCGGTTGGGGCATGCTATCCATGTACCGGCGGAGCTGAGGGCGGAGATTGTTCGTCGCAGGCTGGGGTTGGAGTTGTGTATGAGTTGTAATGTGCATGCGAGGCTTTTTGAGGGCGGGTTTCTCGAGCATCATTTTAGGGAGTGGTGGAGGGTGGAGGAGTGTCCGGTTGTGCTTTGTGTGAGTTCTTTTTCTTTTCTTTTCTCTTATGCTTCTGTTGTTGTTGTTGTTGAGGGAGGGGTTTGAGGAGGGTGATGCTAATGGTGTACAGACGGATGACGTGGGCTTCTTTTGTAGTCCTGTGTCGAATGAGTATCTGCTTGCCGCGGAGCATTTCAATCTCACTCGTGTGGATGTTGTGGATATAGCTCGGAGAGCGGTGAGAGTGATCTTTGGAGGCGAGGACGAGAAGAATCGGCTTTATAGACTATTAGATGAGTTTGAGGCCGGTTATAGAGAGTGATATGGCGTCTTGATACGATACATGTCTTACGATAAATGATATAATGAGCAGCAGAAGCAACAACTGAACAACATTTTGATTGCCTAAAAGATAACACTACGTAAAGGGGTATCTCGTGCAAACTAGCCCTGCCACCGGAACTTGCCTTGCTTCAAGGTCTGCACGACTCCCAACGGCATGAGCTCCTTACTCACTGCGGTCAAACTGCCATATCTCTTCACCATCCCCCCCTGGTACAGTTCCGCTGTCCACTTCCAGTACGGTGGCATTGCGTGCCATCGGTTTGAAAGGACTAGGCGGCTGCTGGGGTCCTCCTCCAATGTCATCTGGTTGATGCGAAGCTTTGGTGACTGATTGATCGTCACTTCGCACGGGACGCGAACGAGATCATTGTATGCGTCGCGAAGGTGCCTACTATACGTCTCTGAGTAACGGGCGTACTCTTCCAGTGACATAAAGGCAGTCGGGTCCTCATCGTCACCGAAAACTTCAGCAGAGGCTGGTTCCTTAGGCCCGTCTTTCTCAAATTGTGCTTGAGCGGTGTGATATTCAGTCTCATCCTTGGTGTAGGCCTTTTGGAGGCGGCCGGAAGGCGTTTGCTTGATGTTCTCGCGCATGGCGAGAAGAGGAATGTACGGGTTCGTGAGTTCAAGACCGCCAAATTCAACGGGGAAGTAGAAGAAGCCTTCGGGAAGATCGTGGATATCGAATCGCTCAGCGATCATCTTTCGAAGGTGATCGGTGACGCCGCTGGGGCTATCAGGGAAGATGGTGCGCTCAATACGGCTAAGGGTGGTGATGGCCATATCGATGTGACTCCGTCCGAAGCACATGGCCGGTTTGGCGAAGTTGTTCGCGAAGAAGCGACCGAAGTAGCTATTCCATGCCTGAACGAAGGAGAAGATGCTCTTGCATGCAGAGAGCTGGTGCTGGAGCTCCGAGATGTGGTTGTCCACTTCCTCTTGGTCAATGATGAAGCGGCCCTCCTGAGCGTCAAGCTTCAAAAAGCCCCAGCGGATGTCACCGGTGGGTAGAGCATTCGAGCCCTCGGTTTGCTCAGTCTTTGCGTAGGAAGACAGGTCTTGATACGGCTGTTGGCCGGATTTGTCTTTGTTCTCCAGATGCACTGTCCCGGTCTTCTCCTCGTTAAACGCGAGACCCATCACTTGAGCAAACTCGGTCATAGTCTTCCAAGCTTTGACACAAGTCTGCTTCTGACCCCAGAACCAGAAATCATCATGCATGCGATACAAGTACGCACCATTCGTGCTTTGGTTCACTGCATAATCCATGCAGAACAGTACAGCTTCTCCGAAGCAGTCCGAGAGTGTGTGACTTGTGGGAATTCCGCGTCTACGGGTCTGCACCGCGGCTTCTGGTCCATCTTGAGTAAACTTGAGGGGACACTCGAGGAACCTCTTGAAGAAATCGAGCCAGTTCTGCGGTACTCCAAAGTACGCCAGCACAGTGAGCATCGTGGTATGTGGGATAGACGGTCCAAAGTGCTTGAAGTCCGACCGAATAGCTGTGAATTGTCCATGAATCCGGTTCTGCACGATAGACTCCGTAATCAGGAGATGGAGGAGCGAGTGCTTTGTCTCCAGGGCGTTCTTGCGGTTATCTTCCTCAGTGTCGTCGGTATCGTTATCGTTATCGTCATCATACCCCCGCCCACCTGCGGTTAAGGAGGAAGGCAATTGAGTCATGAAATAATCGGTTCTGTACGTATCGCGTCTCGCATCGTTCACGGAGCTGACACCTCGCCCATTATCCTTACCGAGGAAGTGTTGACGCCGTACCCGTTCCGACTTCGAGATAGGCTGACGCAGGCTTTTCCAGGCCCAAGTCCTCTGGAAATGGACAAATGCAGCCCGGAAATTCACCGCCCAATGGAGCCCGAGATACTGGAACAGAAGACTGTCCAGCAAATCCTCGTCCTGGAATACCCGGTACTTGCCATTCAGCTGACGACGCATTTCGAGAGGAAGACCCTCGGACGGCCATTGCCAGCTATCAAGGGCCGCAAGACGCATGTTCAAAACATCCGCCACCTCCTGGGCAACAGCCTTGTTGAGCATAAAATCCTTCAGGATGGCGGACTTTTCCTTGGTGAGAGAGTCGGATTTTAAGAGGGCCTTGCTCACCCATTGAAGCGTGTCAACATCAAACTGGGCCCGTTTCGATGTATATTCATCCCCAAAGCTCTTCATCTTCTGTCGCAGGGTTTTCAACGCTTGCTGAGATTGGTTCGTCTTTGTGAACAGACCGTCAAGGTATTCGTTGATTGTTTTCTCATCTACACTGGCGTCGTTGAACACATACTGCTCCCACAATGCTCGCTGCTCCTGCATTTCCGCACGTCTTGCGAGCTCGGACTCGGAGCCTTGTTCCTCAGCCTCGGCAGCTGAGTCTCCCTCGGACTCAAGGCCGGTCAGCCACTCCGTGACCAGGTTGCTGTAGAAGGAAGCATGTTCGCGACGGGTGTGCAGGAAATTTAACTCTTCCTCGAGCTGCGCAACCCAATCGCCTAGGCTCCGATCCGATACCGACGGGTCAAACTGACACTGCAGAAGAAAGCGGCGGATATTGATATGGGCAGCCCGGACGGTAGTGTCCTCCACAGCAGCCTCGGCCTCCGACTCTCCAGATTGTGTATCCAGATCCTCTCGGTCGAAAGCATCATTGGGGTAGCCGTTGAGCTTAGTGATTCCTTCCAAGAGGACCCGTGCCTTGGACCGCAGATTGGGTGCGTCTGCGGCTGCTTTAAGAATCCCCTCTCGTTGCTTCTCAAAGAGCGAGCGCTGTTTGGAAAGCTCCGCGATTTTGATGTCGGTGATGGAGCGAAGGGTTTGCGGAAGAGCCCCAGAGGTAGCCATGATTACGTCTTTCGGATTAATGATCTGATTGGACGAGAGACGGGGGAGTGAGAGGATGTAGGTAACTAAGTAGTGGAGTTGGAGTACCTGTGATGATCAACTTTCGGATCAGGTACCAACAAAATCAACAATGGTGTGTGATGTGTTGATTTCCCGTGAAGAGTCCAGGAGAGAATCCGAACTCGATGGACAAGGTAAGACAAGGAAAGATAAAAGTCAAAAAAAAAATTCGGCTGGTGAAACTCTGATTTATATATGTCTGCTAAAGGGGAGTAAGTAAATTACTTTCGCCCCTCTAGTGGAGATGGAGTGGATTGTTGACTTTTGCCGATGTAGATCGTTTTGAGATCTCAAGATCTCACTCGCGGCGGAGCAGCATCGTCGGGCTCCCGAAATGGAAGGACAGCTCAGCTCAGCTGAGCCACGCCGTCACTCCACGAGTGGTCAATGTGTCATGCAATTCAGTCAATTTCCGACTGGATTCAGGCGTAGAGTACAGAGCCGATATTATGCTCTACTAACGTATCAACAACTTCACCCCAATTTTTCATACTCAATCCAACATTCGTCATACTGCATTTCCAAGAAACTCTTCCCCCGAAGCTCTCCTACGCTCACAAACCTCCAGCGTCGGATGATGGCCATGACCGCCTTTGCAAGGACCAGCCAGGCCAAGTCTTTACCAACGCAGCTTCGCGACCCTTTACCGAAAGCCACCAGTTTGGCATCCATCTCCCGACGTTGTGACTCATCCTCTAGCCATCGCTGCGGAAGCCATTGGTCTGCATCGTCACCCCATATTCTACGCGACCGGCCTAAAACATAGGTATTTGCTGACACAGTGGTACCGACGGGGAGTGGGGCTGGTAGGCTGGAGACTACACTTTCGGCACCGGGTCTGATGACTCGGGGAAAGGCCGTAGGGAAAGAGGCGCAATGACGCAAAGTCTCTTTAACAACCGCTTGAAGCTCTAAAGAGAATGGAGGCGCGTCGAGATCTGCCTCTTTTCGTAGTTTCTCCTGCCAGAGGAGGCCTTCCTGCGTTCCTAGTTGGTAGACCATGGCTGTTAGAGCTGCAGCTACGCTGCCCGGTCCGGCAAACACCAGGTTGACTGCCTCCGAATACACTTCATCTTGAGTCATACGACTAGAATCATCAAGAGGGACCTCTAACCAACTTGTCACGATTCCGGGCTGTGCAGGTCGGCTAACCTGTTTGGGACGCCGAAAGATCATCGTGTGGCTCGAAGCCATGAGCGCCATAATATCTGCGGGACCGCCCTGTTTGCTGGTGGACAGGTTGCGTAACACTGTACCGATGAAGCGGCTATTCATGATCCAGCCGTACGATGGGCATAGCGAGAAGCTCCACGCCATCTTGGTCAACTTGCGCATGGTTGAACACATAGTGGCCCCGATCGCAGAGTCGGTATACGGATGCGAGATACTGTCGGGGCCATAGATGAGCTCGAGCATGACGTCCATCGTGAACCGATGAGCCAGCGGTGCCAGGTTCACCACGGTCTTCTCGCCACCTTGTCCTGACAAGGACTCGGCCTCTGTTCGCGTAAAGAAGAGGTCCACATGCTTGGTTATAATGGATTCATATCTGGTTATCTTTGCGCTCGTCAAGGCCGGCCCAACTACCTTACGTTTCCTCTGACGATGAGCTGCATCGGTTTCAAGAGCGAATACGCTCGGCACACGGTTGTCAGGAGGGCCACCAAACACGTAGAAGTCGTCTTTTTCGACGGATTTATTAAACCCGTAGATCGCCTCAAAGGCTCGTAGGTCGTCGAATGAGAGCCAATTTGGCGCTACGCGGACAACATGGCCATATTTATCATGCAGATGTTGCTCTGAAAGATGATGTTGACCACCAAAAAAGGTGAACAGTCTCCTTTATGTAGATCGGTTAGTTCGCTTGGCAATCCGTATAGACAAAATGGGGTGGATCTTAGCTCAATGAAGGCTAGATTAAGGACGAACCAGAGATTGGTAAATCGAGCCAAGAATGGCCCGGGGTAGCGCGCAAGTGGGTGGAAATAACACTGGTAGATCACATGGGCCACAAGGGCGGCGAGGGCAACCTGAGCGACGACAAAAACCGTACTTGAGACCATGGTAAATATCGTGATGAAGGTGTAACAATCACAGTTGAATACACCAGGATGAGTTCGTCAGCTTCAGTTTTGTACCCCACGTCACATGTAGGGGATGCACGTGTCTCGTATTAAATGGCTGTGCGTTGATAAATTGGTTGCCTGAACATGCTTCAGAATACAACCCCTCTCGAATATCTTGATCATGATCGATGTACTTCGTATTGTCTCCCACAAAATCCCGAATTGTGTCGAGATAGAAAGCTAATTGAAGAGTCCAGATGACATGTCCAGCTACCCGGTTGATCGCCATGATTTACAAAATATATGTATATATATATAGAGAGTTTATCAAAGGTACCTGGGTGAAATGACACCAAGGGGGCACGGGTCAAGTCGCATACGAAATGAGAATAGTCTACTCCGGCGTATGTCAAGAGCAACAGAAGGCATACGCAACCCCAGGTGAACAAATGTGAGAGGTAACAAATCCCCTCACCTCGTCCGGGTTAAGCCGTATGTTCAAGGTTCAAGTCACATTGTCCGTCTATGAAACCGAAGCCGACTACGATCCGAGCGATGTGCTTTGACCCCAAGACATCGCAATACAATTATTGCATCGAATGAAGCAACTCTTGCAATGAGCTGGTTCAGAGCAACTCTCTCCAAGCCGAGCGAGCAACCATTGGCGGGGTTCATGGGGCGAGGCAATGAGCTTAAGAGAGGTGCGATGTGGAGACATGAGTTCGACCACCCATCGCTGACAACGATAAGGGGTTGCCATTGCGATCTGGGAGCATCGCAGCATTCCATTCACCGGCCGACAACAGGAAAAGAATTCCGAGGGATGAATTGTTTCCAATCTGCAGAGCAGTGCAGATAGGTAAGCGAGCATGAAATCATATTATGAGAGGATTGTTCATTGAGAGAATTCACATTCAAAGCGCTGAAGAAGGGAAGGAAGGAAGCGACTAGTGTTGATAGTCGGCGCCAAAGCTGGAAGATCGTTCACACCCCAATGGTCGATCTCCGCCCTCATTGGTTGTGGTAGGTGGGGCGCACCCACTTAGGGGACTTTTGTTCCCATTGAAAGGATCCGGCCAGGTCGGGTACGGCTGAGCAGTCCCGCCGAACAATCCCCTCTCTCCTGCTTTATCACATTCAGACCCCAAGTGCCAAATCCATGACAGCGGCTTCGTCTCCTTAAATATCCCCCCCAAGGTGTCGTCTCGTGCCTAGTCAAGACGCAAAGTAAACAACAAAGAACAACGTGTTGAATGATGATTGTCCTTGCGTAGGATTCATTCGGCGCTTACACTTCTAGTACTATAGCATCCCACACACTCACCCTCACCCACATACACACCCCAATCAATCAAACTTTGCCCCGTCCATCAACACATTCAAGATGGGTATGGAATTTGTCTTTATAAATGTTAAGGAGCCGAAGGATGCTCTTCAGCTCGCGAAGGAGCCCGAAATCCGATCTCACGTGGCTCGGTACCAGTGGAAGCAAGTCGAGAATCGCCCGTCTCTCAAGCGAAAGAGAAATACGGTGGTATCAGTCTGCATGAGCATAGACTGTTGCTCAACCTGGCAATCACGAAGCGATTATAAGGACGACTCTCCTGACAGTACGTCCTCCACCTCCACCGTCTCTATTCCTCTGCAGTTGGGGGGACTGCGAGACGACCCTTTTCGGTCCTATCCGGTCGGGTTCAAGTCGTTCATGCCGGTATTCGTGGATCACTGTAAGTGCGGAATTAGCGTCACCATCCATAGCAAGTAGAGCCGTACTGATGGAATATTATAAGACCTGGTGCATATGGCCGTGGACATCCCGGAGCTCGATCAACCCGGGAACAAGGGCCTTCTGAGAACCAGCTGGTTCCCTTTGGTGATGAGCGAGCCCTCCCTGTTCCTGGTCATCATGCTGCTCGCAGCATCCCATTATGCATCTGTGAGCGAGCATGCCGCAGATATGAAAGTAGACCTCCTCACCCTTCGTTGTGAAGCCATCCAAGCGATCAACGATGCCTTGAAGTATCAACCACCGGACCGGGTCAGTGACGCACTGGTAGGCGCGATAGCGAAGATGGGAAGTTATGAAGCGATGTACGGGAACATGGCGAGTTATAGCGTGCACATGAGAGGACTGACCCGGGCGGTCGGGTTACGAGGCGGTCTATCCGCGCTTGGTCTGAACGGATTACTCCGACGGATCGTGGTCTGGATCGACCGCAATGCTGCCTTCCTGCATGGATCGGCGCTCTATTACCCTGGCGCGACCTTTGTGCCGGGTCAAGCTCTCCCTGAGCCCAATCCTGGTCATTTTCTTGCATCTTCGTGATCGAGCGCAATGCCCGGGATTGATTTTTTGTATTTATGTATGTAATATTAGTAGCGTGGGATCGGGAGTTAATATATTTGGGAGTGTTTCATTCTGCCAGCTGTCTTTTCTTTTCTTCGTCATTTTCCCCCCTCCCGAGAACGACCACAACGTGACGTCCTGTCTGAATCGGGATATCACTCGCGGACCACACTCTATCCGGTTAAACTTCCAGATCAATCAGATTGTCATCCGAAGCGCAAATTCTCCCATTGGAGCCCCAGATCTGAAATGACAACCATGACAGCAGACACAGATGGGCAATGTCCCAAATCGGACATCACAATTCCCAACCCGTGCGATCGTCCAGACCCGCCACCAACCATGAAACCCAAAAGTGGAGCCCCCCCGCTTGCCGTTTCCGGATAACGCATACTTAACCCAATTCAACTCATACCGAACATGACAGAAACCCATTGAAGAGACAAAGAGATTGATTCATGGAATTCCGGGAATGGTAGTTCCAGAGAGCATGGAAGACTGGGTAGACGACATCATGGCTCCACGGATCATTATAAAAGGACCGGGGTTCTGACACGTCGGACTCTTCCCCCTTCTTCATTCAAAGATCGCTGCGAAGTATAACACAACTCGAACAAATCACACACCTTCTTCTTATCTCTATACCAACTCACTCACCTACCCAGTCCTACATTACGAAGAAGAGAAAAGACAAAATGGCCCTCAACGGAAAAGTTGCCCTCATCACCGGCGGCGTCAAGAACCTCGGCGCCGCCGCCGCCCGTGAGCTGGCCAGCTCCGGCGCAAACCTCGCCCTCCATTACCACTCCGACAGCAGCAAGAACGATGCCGCGACGCTGGAGGCCGAGCTGAAAAAGTCCTACCCCAGCATCAAGGTCGCGTTCTATCAGGGTAACCTGACTTCCGCCGGAGCCGTGACGAAGCTCTTCCAGGATGCGCTGAAGGAGTTCGGAAAGATTGATATCGTCGTCAATACGGTGGGCAAGGTGCTTAAGAAGCCTATTACTGAGATCACGGAGGAGGAATATGATACTATGTTTGCGTAGGTCTATTCCTGGTCGATTGATCCACTTTGCTTCTAGATATATATATAGAGAGAGAGAGCAAGGACAGGTAACGAGGGATGGAACTGACGCATTGGGAACACAGGATCAATTCTAAGACGGCGTTCTTCATTCTCAAAGAAGCTGCTGCGCACGTCACGGATGGAGGCAAGATCATCACGATCGTCACGGCCCTCCTCGGTGCTTTCACGGGATACTATACTTCCTACGCTGGTAGCAAGGCTCCTGTCGAGCATTTCACTCGGTATGTACCTACTTACCGTACTATAGCCAATATCATTCTCATCCACCCACAAGTCTGATCCCCAAGGACATACACTAACAAGTCAACAGAGGCGTCTGTAAGGAACTCCAATCCCGCCGCGTCAGTGTCAACAACATTGCCCCGGGGCCAATGGACACCCGTAAGTTACCCTCAAGGAAATCCTAAGAGCAAGTGAACAATGTTTAACCTAACACTCGAAATAGCCTTCTTCTACCCCCAGGAATCCCCTGAGGCTGTCGAGTTCCACAAGTCCAATGGTATGGGCAACCGTCTGACCATGGTCGAGGATATCGCTCCGATTGTTCGGTTCCTCTGCACGGAGGGCGCCTGGATCACGGGCCAGACCATCTTCGCTAACGGTGGATATACTACTCGCTAAGGTGGGTGATTGATGTGGAATGAATGTATGGTGTTATGACAATGCCGGAGGTGTATGTGGTTTTATAATGTGGTTAAGATATCAGGAGCTTGAATAGTGGGTTAGCTTTTGGATAATACGACTGCCCTTTTGCTTCGGAGGACTCCCTGGGTATAGCTACAGTTTCCAGAATAAGGCTCCATTGAAGAATGATGACAATGGCCATCCCGCGCATCCATTTCTATTATTAAAGTCGTATAAGAATGAAGTCAAACAATATCATTAAGCACAGGTATCATAAATCAAGTCTCATTAGTCATACAGTGGCCGATGACCCAGCCTTCGGTCCTTTCCGCTCCTGGAGCGTGCCATAATTGAGAGTATCTGCCTTCGCCGGTTCCGGCACATCGTACGCATCGACTTCCTCTCCATACGTGATAGACATGCTGTCCACGTCCTGATCGACTTCTGACCAGGTGGAGCTAGTCGCGGGAACGGGGAAGAGCCGGGTTAGGATGTAGTACATGAGGGCAGACACAAATATTCCCGAGAAGTAGTTCACGTTGTAGATGTACTGGGCGCCTACAGGCACCGTGCGTCCAACGGCACCGGCAAAGCCGACGATATTGACGAGGATTCCTGCAATATACGAGGCATATGCCTGCCACGAGAAGCCGTAGACAAATCGGTATGCGGAGCCCTCCCGTGCAGTGTACAGTTCTTTCACTCGCAGATAACCCTTGCGGACGATGTAATAGTCACAGATCATGGGGCCCGCGATGGAAGAAAGGAAGATCGAATAGGCTGAGAGATAAGTCGTGAAGCTGTTGGATGAGGAAACGAGGTTCCACTGCACTTCTGTCAGATAATCCCCAAAGGAGACGCATCAGGGTACCTACCGGATTCATAGCCAAACCAATTGCAGCGCAAATGTAGCTTCCGCGCCGGATTGTAAGATACCGCGGAAGCAATGCTGTCATATCCGTACCCGCGGAAACTGAGTTTGCAGATATGTTCGTCCCCAACTGAGCTAAGGCAAACCCTGTAGAGATTATAAAGATCCCAAATCGCTCCGCTGAGCTGGCGCCAACCTGGAATTTGCCCAACAGGTCAAGAGGATTCCACACCATCTCTCCGCCAAAGATCACCGCCGAGGATGAGGACGCAATGATACCGATGAAAGAGGTGATGCCAAAGCCGATGGGAATTGTGAGAAGCTGGGACCACAGTGCATCTTTTGGTTTCCTGGCGAACCTCGAAAAATCGGGATCGTTCACAATCAGCGTCGCAAAATTTCCCAGGCAGCTCATAATCGCCTTCACCACCGCCCACGCGAGCGCACTGCCGTGTACGGTATGGGGCTGATGCACAATGGGCCCAAGGCCTTTGGCGCGTGCGATGGCCCAGGCGAAAAAAGCGATGGCCGCAATCGGCGAATAGATTGCCTTGACGGTAAAGAGATGGCGGATTTTGTGAACAGGGAACCAAAGGGCTGGAAGGGACAGTAGCCAAAAGATGAAGAAGCTCACGAAGTCCCTGGTTGTGACGCCCGAACTGGCGGGAATGGAGTTGGGGAGGCGGTTGTAGCTGGGCCAAATTGAGCTGATCATCAATGTCACGCACTGGCCTATTTTGCGTTAGATAACCATGACAGCATCATAAAACACTCTCATGGGGTGAGTGAGGGGCCCAGAACACAGTGCATACCTCCGATGTAACCCTGAACACCGTACCAAATAACCGCCATTGCAGCTCGATTGAATACCGGCCAGAGCGACCCCCAAACTCCAAATGTGGATCTACAGACCACCGGGAAGGAAATGTGGTAAACGGCGCCAATGCGACCCGTCAAGCATACAAAACAGGCAGCAATGAAGTATCCGACCCAGACGCAAATCCATGACTGCCACCACGACAAACCATCCACGATCATCGAGGACGAGATCATCCACGTGTTCTGTTCGAGACGAAGTTGTTAGCATTATGCTTTTCTGTGGGAAGGTGAACGGATGGCAACCTACAATATTCAAGGAGTCCGCAATCCAGAAGGCGACGAAGTTGAACCATTTCCATTGACGACGCTCGGGTTCGACTGTACATCACGACGCAATCCCAAGGTCCACTCGGTCAGCTTTACTCGTCCTCTGGGGATATGATCTCTAGTGCACAAAGGAAAAGCGGCAGCAAAGGGCGTCTCGAGGAGATGCGCTGGCCAGTTCAAATGATCTCACCTGGCCGCAAGTCATGGTTCGTCAACATCAATTGTGTGTTGGTCAGGCCGGGTTCCGACGGCACCTCCAACTTCTCGACCCATTCTTTAATTCGCGCCATTCTTTGAGAATCCCCCGTGGACTTGGGTGGGAGTGGAGTGAAGCTGATGGCAAATGTAGTGGTATATGATTCAAAGAATAGAGAAATTACATTCAGGAAGGAATAAGGATAGTTCAGTGGAGTCGAGGGACAACAAGATGAATTGATGGGAGGCGGAGAGAGAGAGGGAGAGAGAAGGAGAGAGATGTACTACAGTAGTAGTAAAAGTGAAGTAGTATTCCTCCTTCTCTTCGTCCCCCGGTCCCTCCTTCTTCTTTATAAAGAAAAACAAAGGTTGTCAGTGTTGCAGTATGGGGAAGGCAGCATCGTCATTGACCACCCCCCGTTCAGCCAATGAGGAGGGCTCTAGAACCCGATATTCCAGACTCCATCCTTCACCCCCGATAATCCTCGAGGAAGTTAACCAACCTTCATGACAAAAGGCTGATAAGCCGACCATCTGATCGCTGCGCCACCGTTTCCTTATCACCCTCCACGAGCCGCCCGCCAAGGGGGGAAAATGAGAGGTGACCGCGCGTTGGTTTTCGGTTGCTCTATCTGGTCGAGTAACAAAAATGAACGACCCTCCGTTATCTGCGATAAGCTCTCCGCAAACAGGACATGACTGGGGCTCCTCCGGCATCTCCAGCCTATGATCACCGGACTGGTGGAACCACGGTGGAGTCGGTGGACTGGGCATATCTAATCGCTGCCTCATCGTTTCCCCCGTACTGACTCGATCACATCGAGTAAGCAGGAACTGGGTTGATTTTTGTGTCCCCGCGGATGATAACGATAAGGAGATGTCACGTGTACTGAAGAGACCTGAAAAGGTATTAAAGTTCCCCCTGATCTCGTTAAGAAAATCTAGGACCCAGGACTAGTCGAAGATCCCTTGTCTCTTTAATTTTAACTTTAAGTGATGCTATACTGGCAAATTCATATGTGTATCGCTGTTCTTGGCACGGGGCCTTAGGGAATTAGAATTTGTTTTTCCTCAGAATAAGAAAAGGAACGCGCCGAGAAGACTGACTTGGATAATGACCGGAGTAATCTACAAAATCTAGATAGAAATGGTTCTTCAACTCACGCCGATTCCATGCGGTGGCCTAGGAGACATACTAAGATAACATGTTCTCGATCGAATTATGCCATTGGCTATGACACTCTTTGAGCAACACAATGCCAGGGCGGGGGAAGTCACCTTGTCCTATTTCTATAACGATTCGCATACCAAATCATGAATACATGGCTCAAGGACAATATGTACTATATGTTGGCTTCAATATGGTTTCGAACCAGATAAATTGTAGGCAATGCCGCTATCTATATACAACATATCAATGATGACATCGCATACACTTATCGAGTGTGATATGTAGGCAATGTCTGTTTCGTACACTAGACTCCACCATCAACTCCAGGCAACCGTCCAGTCTAATTCACGCCGCTAATTTTACCCACACAACCCCATCATCCCTTATTCCACTTGCCGAACTTCACGTAGTCGTCATAGAGGCCCTTGAAGATCGCACGACCGGATACATCGAGTCCAGCATTCAATGCCCGCATGGTATCCCGTGACATCACATCCAAGACAGAGTAGAGACCCGGCAGGATGGCAGTTTTGACTTCTGGTGCCAGTGAGCCGCGCAGGGAGCTCTCCGCATACTCCATGATGAGGTACTGGAGGTACTGACCCGCGATACGCTTAGCTTTCTTGGTCTGGTCAGTCAAGCCCTCGTGGCTCAGCCCGGTCTGGGTGGGCCTCGACACCGCAGAAACGGTCGGGTCGCAAAGTGATGTGAGGAGACGGGTAAAGTGCACGGCGTGGGCGGCCTGCAGGGGTGCAAGCCAGAATGGTTGCTGCGCAGATCTCTTCTCCGACAGCATAGTCCTTGTGCGCTTCTTACTGCGAGCGAACAAGCAGTTAAGCAGTCGCTGCATGGCAGGCAGAATCAGATGGAAACGACCACCGAGTTTCTGGCGGTGAATACCAAAGAGTACGCCCATTAACCGACATAGTCGAATATAGATTGATGCAGAGTATTCCGGACTAATTAGTGGACCGGCCTTTGAAGCGCACACCGCAACACATGCCAGAAGACTGTCGATGTTCCACTGAGTAATGCAGCGTGTGTGGCTACGCAGAAGAATATCTATACATTCGGTAGCAAGAGTGAAATGTTCGATGGATCTGCTACGGCGAACTGAATCCGTGACAGCGGTGCACAGAAGAGAGAGTTCTTTAGCCGTGCTGCTTTCCTTATCATCGACAGGGGCAAGTGCGGCGACAGCTAAGCCGGAAACGAGGAGGTGATAGGCGGCATTCTCTCCATCAAATCCAAGTTCCCGGATGTCTTGGATAACCTGAGTCAGTTGGTCCACAGTCATCGACTGAAATCTGGCAGTTGTTGATCGAATAAAAAGCTGCTGCTCTTCGCCATACATGTGCTGGAGCGGCAGTGTCTCGACGCAGCTTATAACAGGCAGTGTAATACTCTTCTCTGTGCCTTTACCAGCCAAGACACGACGCCTGATGAGCCTTCTCAGTGAGGACCCTGAGTCCACCGATTTTTCAACATAATTCTCGATCTTGGTCAAGAACTTCTCAACTTCAGCGTGATCCGTCGCCAGGTCCTCAAAGTCCTCCAATGCATCCAGGATCTTGATCAAAGTAATGGTCTCCTCTAACTTCTGCTTCTTGCATTGATCTTTGACGGACTTGACCTCCATCACAACCAAATCAAAAACCTTTTGACGGCATGCAGCCAATTCCGTCTCATCAACACCAGACAGTCGCTTGCGGTGGAGCCAGAGCTGAGATAAGGAGATCCTCAAGAAAAAGCAATCCATGGAATCACGGTCAATAGTTCGTAACTTAGACGCCTTGGACGAGACTTTGCGGTACATCTTCTTGAACAGTCGGCGACAATCCTCTTCGGAGAGAACAAGAAGCTTAGATACGACTGCTCGATGTAAATTTCTGAATGCTTTCATGATCTGCAGGTCAACTTCTGTCCCCTGCAAGCTGACAGCTTTAGCTACTGTCCAGATTGGTTCCCAATCGCTGGTCAAAGCTGCCGTGGACTTGGGCATGTCGGCCAGCTTCGCCATCAGGGACAATATTCCTACGGTGATTTCAGCCGTGCTATTTTCCTGTATGACAACAGCCTGCAGGAGGTCTAGTAGAAGTCCCCTCTGGCGGCGTGTAATAAGCGCCGTAGGGATTCTCTGGAGACTCTCAACATAAAGCCTCCGATTTGAGGCGTCCTCCTTGACTCGTTCCGATAGGACGGTAATCAGGTCAACGGCGATGGCAGGAGCATTAAGAAGGTATTCGTGGCAGACCACACTCGCCCAGGCCTGTAAGAACCTTGCCTCAGATGGGGGTGTCTCGAGCGTCGATGACGGGTCATACTGAGATGTTGCTAGTGAGAGCATATTTTGAAAGAGAGAGCGGCGGATTTCAAAGTTGACCTCGCCCCAGACGTCCGGACACCTGACAAGGGTCAGAAAGTAGGCCAAGACGAGGTACATTGAATCGAGAGTGTCCACCCGACCATTCCATGGGGAATTATTGGACGAGGGTGTTGATTTTCCGGAGCTAGATTCCATAAACTCCGCAATATCCTTAGTGAGCAAGTTGAACTCATCAGTATAGCTGGACTTTGCAGATACACTAATGGCAGTAACAGTAAATCGATATGCTTCGAAGCACTCCAGGGGTGCACACAGTTTCTGCATCCGGTCCTTCTGATGGCGCTTGATAGACTTCGCCGCAGCTTCAACTAACCCCATGATTGTAGCAGCAAGAGGGCTGTCGGTTGGGTGCACATTGTTCTCGAGAAGGCTGCGAGTCAGCCTCCATAACCGCCATCGCCAATATAGGTGTTGCTTCGAGGACAAGGTTGACTTCAACGTCTTAATAATAGAATCCAGATCTTCATGGGAATCTGTAGCACTCAGATCACGATTTCTAAAACCAGCTTCCAGGATGACAAACTGAGCATAAGACCCGGCGGACTTGGAAATCTTGCCATCCTCGGCCCTAATCTCAGTTGCAGCTGCATGCATTTGCGCAGAAGCATATGTATGGGTAAGGGGGCTGCGCATCAGATCACCGTAGACATTGCACACATCATCATCTTCCCAGACAGTGAAAAGGCTCAAGCTACTGTCTTGAGATCGTGCCTCTTCTACTTCAATGAGTTGCTCATACCACAACTGCATGAACGTTGCCAAATCTCTGGCACTCATGAATGCGCGCATCAAAGGAATCAAGATGCCGTTTTTGATAGTCTCATAACTTCCACCTGCCTGAGACGCACCGCTACGCCAGTGTAGGTTAATTTTTTGAAGTAACGCATCCAACAATTGAGTTGAGTTACTAAGTCCAGAATTTGGCAAGAATATGTCTGCCCCAAGCTCAATCAATAAGGCGGTTAAGCTCCACTCAACCTGCGACAGTCCGTCTCTATGCAGGCCGGTGTAGGAAGCATGAGTGAGCAAAGTATGCAAAGATAACTGCACGGTCCGGTCGAGGGCGACGCGAAAGAGCCGCTCCAAGACACCGACAAATTCGGGAAGGTAAGTAGTAGTGTTCTCAGCTTTCACAATAGAAAATGCTAGCTCAGCAATTGCAACGAACAGAGTCTCCAACCAAGGCGCATCGTGTGTTTGTCTTCGGAAGGTGTCTCTGGGAACCGATCGACAAGCAATGTCGAAGAACTCGGGCAGAAGTTCTGCCGTCTTCCATAACGTTTTCTTCTTGACGATGTCACCACTGGTATTCTGACTGGGGAGCTCGAGTTCACAAAGAATGGGTCTGAAGGTATCGGAAACAGGCTTCACAGCGCTCCAGTCCGGTTCGCTGGCCGAATAATCTATGCCTGATCCCCCTCTATCAAAAAAGGCGGCCCGCGCGGGAAGGACTACATGGAGCGCAATCAAACGCTCAACCCCATGCAGGACTTGAGTCCTTTCGTCAGTGTCAAGCTGAATGGATCTCACAGAGTGCTGCAACCTCAGAGCACTTTGGAAGCAATACTTGGCAAAAGATTCCTAACAACAACGTTAGCGCATGGCATTCCTCCGGCATTCAGCGCGGCGCAAAACTTACATTGCTCGATCCACTGTCCGTGTCCACACGATGGTTAGATCGCATATCCCATAGGTCCAGGATAGCTGGGAACACATATAGGAGGTGTTGCAGATCTGTCGTCTTCCGCGCGTTGGAAAACTGCGTGGAAGCCACAGCTGCAAGTCTGAACGATCTCCCTAAAGTCACAGCAACCGTTTCGGGCTCACCTTTCAGCGCATGCTTCAAATGAGAACTGGCTACCTCATCATCATTCTCAAGCGTTCGACTTGCGAGCATCACCAAGCTGTACAAGCAATCCAAGGCACGGATGAAGGACAAGAAGCACGACGTAGGCGTCTGCGGCTGTTCGTCAACGTCCATTCCATCTTGTTCACTGTCGCCAGCTCTCTTTCGTTTGGTTCCTTTCTTATCACTTTGAGGCGATGTATCGCTGAGAGTCTTACTGGACTCTGAGTCCGAGTGGCCCAACTCTGTCACTCCATTTTCAAGACCGGCAAAAACATCATCCTCCAAGTCGGTAATCGCGTGGTCGAGGATCGCCAAGAATCTCTGGTCCTTGAGTGTTGTCGCCAATGTCTTGGGCTGAATAAGATCAATGAGTTGTCGTAACAGGAGAAAAGACGCAGGCTCGACACGATAGTTCTTCCCCGCCTTCAACTTCTTTAATAACCATCGGAGAACCCATTCTTCCTTCGGAGCGGCGCGAGCTTGGACGTAGGTGGTTTTATTAATCTCCGGATGACTTGCGCATAGTGCCAGATCCAGTCCGATGATTTGAGCTGCCTCGTTGAGTTGACTGATTGGAGAGCCCGAGCCTTTTTCGAGTCGGAGAAGAGCCTCTTGCGAGGAGCGCGGACGCTGTACAGAAGACAAGATCAACAAACATACTTTATACGAGAAACTCAAAATCTCGAGTAGTTAACTTACCTCCGCAAAAGAAGGCATCTCGAGAAGAGTGTGTCGAACGGCCCTCCCCTATCTTTCCTCTTGTTCTTTGTCAGTGCGGAGTTAACATTGCGTCCTGATACTACCCGCCCAAAGAAAAAAAAAAGTAGTTAACTAAGCCCGTGACGACAGCCCAAGCCGAGCCTAGTTTTTCCGACCGCCTTTGCCCGACAGAGCTCAAACATCGCACCCGATTTCATCACCTCCTCCTTGGCTTGGTTATTCCGCAAATATTACCCTAGACTCCCTCCTTAGTGTCCCTCGTCACAGTCAGTCCTGCTTCAATTGCATCAATGTGTACCTCTGGCTAATCCTCGCTTTTCAGATCTACCGCAATGGCCGACTCCAACGAATCTCAGCCGATCGTCCGGGCCACCAAGCCCGTCAGTGAGGCATTGCTCAATGAGAAGGTACTAGTCGCCTAATGAATCTCCTATATTTCTTTTCTCGCCATATTCTTGCATCAGTGGCAACCCCTGGCCTGTTTGGCCACCATCTCGGCTATTCCGGGAGGTTCCAATGAGCAAGAAGTATACAATCGCGCAGAATTGGGGCTAATACGGACTTGGCACAACTATAGTGGGATCGCGCTATCTCCTCCATGATCATTCGCTCCTCTCTCGGTCTCGGTTTCGGTGTTGTTTTCTCAGTGCTCCTCTTCAAGCGGAGGGCTTGGCCCGCTTGGGTTGGTCTGGGCTTTGGCGCTGGACGTGCTTGGGAGGAGGCCGACTGTACGTTTCTGCCCCCTGCTACTGTCTTGTATAGAGGTATCGATCCTGGCTAACATGAGAGATAGCTTCGTTCCGTCGTGGCGACTCGCCCGTTAGAGACGCTCTGCGTCGGTAGAGGGTTCAGCATTTGATTGTGTATGATACCTGTATAGCCGAGGGAATAAAGTCAGATTGGGGCTTCATTCATACTGTTTAGAAGAATTCCTAGGCTCTGTTTACCGTTTAGCATGCAATCCATCATTGTTGTATCCCGCCATTGTTCAGTTTGCGGCTTCAATTCGCATCGCCAGGCGTATAAATACAAAAGCTTTCACAGAATAAGCCGGTGTAGCCAAAGTACCTTCAATTACGACTACATGTAAAGGCTAGAGGGAGCTATGTAAGGATGTGATGAGGCCAATATATCCGAAACTGCATTGTTATATCAAAGCTATTCCATGTCCGGACGACACTAGATCGTGAAAAATGTGAGATCCACCGCATGGGTATTCTCTGGGGAACTCGATGAAGGCAGTCGCAAGAAGGAATCGGGTAATGACAAGAGAGGGGATGTACTGATGTATGTGTTGACTACGTAGCCCAGAAAATTAAAGGAAAATAACTGTACACGAAGACTGGGAGCGTAAGAAATCTAATGTCCAGCATCTATTTTGGGGTATCATGATAAACGGTCGGCCGAAGACGAAACGCGGCGTAAGAATAAATAATGCAGAAACACCTGCGGCAAAGGGTAATTTGAGATGGGGAAAGCTTCACAGCATGGGGGATGTCGATGGAACGCTAATCTCGTTCAAAGCCTGTATCCCAGACACACCGATGCCTGGGTTGTCCGACGACGTCACGGGGCCAATGGGAGACATGCTGGTCTCGGTAGTAACAGGTTCAAGCGAAAGACCATTGTGTCCGCTGTGCGTGAGACAGCCAACGCAGCTACAATCATTTCCACACTGACAATTTCCCGTCACATCAGAGCAGCCAGATGGCAAGCCCACTG
The DNA here is from genome assembly GCF_009193645.1 of Aspergillus pseudonomiae. Taxonomy (NCBI): domain Eukaryota; kingdom Fungi; phylum Ascomycota; class Eurotiomycetes; order Eurotiales; family Aspergillaceae; genus Aspergillus; species Aspergillus pseudonomiae. The sequence goes on along the minus strand of NW_022476041.1, from coordinate 39,117 downwards.
GATATTCAAGAGTGTAATACTCTGAAGGTTCCATAAACTGTTGATCTGAGAGGTATTCAGCTGGTGGAGACGAATATCCATTCCCAAGTATGCGTGAGGTTGGGTTCTGTTCACCATAGGAATGCATCATCAGATTCTGTGCGCCATTATTGAAGGCATGGCTGAAGTTCGGATAGGAATAATCCAGTTGAGTAGCGCTATGTTGTCTACCGTGTAAAGAGGGAGTCTGGTAACCGTTCATCTTTTCCACGCCCCTGTTCTCGCCGTCAAAGGCAACCAAAAGGCCCATTTCTTGAACATGCTGCCTTGTTGTATTGTTGAATGGATGGGAAGCACAGCCCAGGCATTGACAATTATCACCACAGCTGCAATTGTGGGTTGGATCGCTGTTGAGAGTTGTCGGTGCCATATAGCCAGAATTATTAGGATCATGCGGAACGAAAGATTGGGTGAGACCAGTGTTGGTAATGCTTTGATGGGGGAAGCTCATGGCAACAGCCTTGGGTGATGTATGTAACGAATAGTCGGGCACATATGTGGGTTGCCCAGTCGGTTGCTGGTGCGACACAAACGGTTGGTAGTAGTGGTTTTGTCCGGCTGCATTGAAATCCTGCCACGAAGGAATCTGAGGTGTAGATATGGGTGTAAAGGAAGTCGCATTCAAAGAAGGCGTGTAGGGGGCGCTCGATCCCTCGGTTGTACGTTCTGTGCTGTGGCCATTTTGCGTGGTACTTTCAGGCTTCTTACAACAAGAAGCTTGAGGCTTGGTTTGCACTGGTGGTTGAGATTTTTGAGAACAACAGCTTCCACCTGGCGGTTTTGAGTCGTCGCCATTGTTGAGGGTCTGATGAGGTATGAAATTGCTAGGTGCACCACCGATACTCTGAGGAAGACTGTTTCCCATGGTTCCGAGCCCGGAATCTTGAGACATAAAAGGGGAGACATGGCTAGAAGTGCCGTTTTCGTGATGTTGTTTCCCAAAGTCTGGTATAGAATCTAGGGCTTTCGCAATGCTCTCGGGGGCAGTTTTGATTTGCCTTCTAGATGACTTCTGGATTTTACCAGGAGCGGGTGAAGCTGTAGGGGGAAGAGCAGTCGGAGTGGGTGGTGTGGACTCATTCGAGTCCACAGGCACTTGATATACCGGTCTACAGAGACACGTAGAGCCTTTAGGGTATTTAGCAACTGCTTGTTTTGTAGGGGAATGGGAGACACACCTTTTGGGATGCGGATCATAAATGCATAAGTCTTTTGGCAGCTACATGTCCCTTTCGGATGGGGACATTTAGCAAGGGGACGTCCGGCCTTCGGCACCTTCATCATCAATCTGTCGAAATGTTGGCATTTTGAGGAACGATGGCCACGAATACATGGTTCGCTAGGCATTCAGTTAGTAACTTCGTGCTGACGACCAATAAGTGAATTCCTACCATGACCACTTGGCGCCTTCTTCGTCCAAGGGCATTGTGTCTGGTCAAGTCTCAAACTGGCGCACTCAAGACAGTACTGCTCGAATATGCTTGGGGTCAGTTGAACTATGTCTCGTGCCGTTCTGTATCGACCTCGGCGCTATCGCAGATCCACCAGTAATCGCAAGCCACAGTGCAGATCAAGTTCGACATTCATTAAACAGACGATTAAGTTTCCTCAGTTGAGTAGCCTTCCACACAGGGATTGTGCATAGAATCGGAACAAAGAAATCGACAAGGGTCGCATTCGACGGGGCGGTGGCGGTTCGATGAGAAGAAGAAAATATACGAGAGCGACGCCAACAGATAAAGGGTGACGCAGAAAGAAAGGATGAAGACTAAAGGAAGATCCAAAAATGGGAGACCCAAAAATAATTAGTAAACAGTGGCTAGACAACCCCGCCAGGGTCTGCTTTGAAGATGCGGGGGCTGTTCGGTGGCATCGGAGGAACATGCAAAATCCAACCTGAAACGAGTCTAAGCGCGGCTCCGAGGCCAGCGCCTCTCCGCCTGAGGCATCAATATGTGCCAGGGGGTGCCTGAAGCTTGGCAGCGCGGTAAATCGGAGTTTATCCTCAAATCATCCGGCAATAAGCAAGTACGCAGAGCTGCTCCCAGTCGACTTATTCCACTTGCCTCGGTCTTTCCATTCTTTAACGTGTGACCATTTTATAGATCTTCTTTTTTTTTTTTCTCAATAGCTCTTTCCTTATTCTCTCCTTTCAATGACTCTAGAAGGTCGTGATACCTCCGGCCAGGCGCCGGGCAATGGAACCATTTCACGCGCCAGGGATTATTTCGCCGTTCCTGCTCCGATCAAGCGCATCTTCGATCAATTCCCCCTCGTCACTTATTCTCCCAATGACCTTCCTCAACGTGGTGCCTCGAACCGGACTGGAAATCGGTTGTTTGTATTTACAGATGCAGCGGGTGCGAAAAGTCACAAACCCTCATTCAATCCGCAGTGTCTCAAATGGCAGGTACGTAGGAATAACGGACTGCGCATGCCGTGTCTGATCGCCTCTGACCTGAATGACTCTGTGCGCACAGGCATACTTGAGATTTGTCGGTATCGATTTTGATATTGTTCCTTCAAACAATCATGCATCACCGACCGGTGCTCTTCCCTTCCTCCTCCCGGCCCTTCCAGTCAACAGCAACGCCCCGATACCTTCCAGCAAACTACAAAAGTGGGCCATTGAACAAGTCCACTGCGAAGAAGAACAGCAATTGAACTTGCGGTTCGAGGTATATGCATCGTTACTGGATCATCGGATACGGAATGCTTGGGTACGTTGATATACAAACAGCCCGACAGTGGTCTATAATGACGCTCACACGTACACAGTTGTATACCTTATATCTAGACAATGAGAATTTCAGTGCCGTAGCCCGCAGGCTCTACGTGGATCCCTCGACTAGAAATTCGCTGGTACGCGCTACTTTAGCCGTCCAGCTTCAACAGGCCGCAAGAGATGAGCTTCTGAAGACTTCGCAATATATTGATGTCAGCGCACTGGAGGCAGAGGCAGATGATGCGTTTGAGGCTCTCTCTACGCTTCTAGGCAGCAATGAACACTTCTTTGAACGGTCTAGTCCGGGCTTGTTCGACGCCAGCGTCTTCGCTTATACGCACTTGATTTTAGATAAGGGAATGGGATGGAAGCGGAATAGGCTGGCAGAGCTGCTGCAAAAGCATGAAAATCTTGTGCAGCATCGGGAAAGGTTGCTAAAATACTTTTAGACATTGGATATCCAAACGAATTATTCCTGTATAATACTACTAGCCCACTTGTCTTTCACTCCTCACAGCAAGAACAGGATCAAGCCTCAGAACCAGTAGCGCTTCATCACGACCGCTTTCTAAAGCAAATTCCAAACCACACCGTGACACCAATCCATTTATTCGCTCTTGTACCCAAGTCTTTTGCCATCATCTCATTCACCTTTCTCTCGCAAACACGCTCCCCGCCCAACTCTTCAACCTCGAATCCCGCCTTCTGAGCGGCATCTAACACCTCCTCAATCGTGTGAGAATAACTAGTCGGTCGAATCTTCGTCCCAGTCGCTGTATCCACAAACCCCGCCTGGCTAATCGACCCCATCTCCGAATGCATATTGGTCAAAAGAAAATACCCCCCAGGTCTCATCACCGCCGCGGCGCCCTCAAAGAACTGATCCACAGGGATATGCTCCAAAACCAGGGTGGAAATCACACCAGCCGCGCCGAGGCTACACGCCGGCGGTGCCGGAGGCGACCGAAGCAGATCATAAATCTCCAATGAAACCCTATTAGCAAGAGAAGGATCCGATTTTTTCTCCTTGTCGACAGTAGTCCGAGCAACGTCCAGCATTCCCGGCGAAGCATCCAGCCCGACGATATGAGCATCTTGGGGCGCGAATTTCAGTAGCTGGCGAGTATTCCGACCTGTGCCACAGCCCAAGTCGACTAGTTTTGCCGGGCCAGCCTGTGTGCTGGCGGTTACTTTCTTCAAGAGTTGCGGTAGTAGTTGTTGCATTTCAATGGTGTCGAGGGCCTGTAGGAAGTTGCCGTCTGTGTCATAGACCTGTATTTCTGGTTAGAATTGTTTTCAATATTTCTGATTTCGCTTTTCCTTCGGAAGGACGTATTATACGTCGTAGGCTTGCTTACCTCCGCCCATCTGTTGTATGCCTCGACGGTTTCCACATACTCTACTGGCTTCTGGGGGCTTGCTGCATCGCTAGGGGACCCCGAGGCAAGGGTCTCTTGTATAGTGCGAGCCATTGTGGCAGTTTGTGGGACCGGAAAAATGTTCTGAGTAGATAAACCTCTTTCCTTGCTTTCGCTTCTCTTTTTTTTATATATCGGCGGGTGGCAATCTCGCGGGAATGTTTCTCAATGAAGTCGCAATTGCACAACAACAGATGTAGGACTATCGATTGAAGGTGTCTAGGTAATTATAGACTTTTAAATTATATATATATATATATATATAGTATTTTTATTGATAATTCTATGCGTAATGATGGTTACTATTATACGAGAAGATGAGTCACATTAGTTGGTACCGAGGTTGTCACAATTTTTTATATAATTTATTCGAAGATCACCACTACAATCTGCAACATCCCCACCGCTTTGATCTCCCAAACTGTATAAGACCCGAGGTTTTAATGCTACGTTTTCTATGGCATGGGTTTGGAGTGATTATGGTAATATCTGATTTTCGGCTTGATATGATCATTCAAAAGTAGTCATTGCTCTTAAAGTCCGCCCAGAAACATGATACATGATGCATCAAAATGACCCATAAGTCGTAGAGAAAAAAGAAAGGAAAGGTGGATATGACGGAACAAGCAGGGAAAAGAGAATTCATCCGCATTCTCGAGCCAGGCACCGTGCCAGACGGGGCGAGAATGGTACACCAGAGAGAGGGTCATAAAGACAGAAAAAGGTATGGAGATCGAATGGAAGGAGAGAAGGAAAGAGGGCGAAAGGAGAAAAGAAGGATAATTCAGTGCGAGGAATTATGCAAAACACAGAGAGACCAGCCAACAATACCATTCCATGCACGCTCCATTGCTCAATGAAAAGGAAAGGAGAAGAAAAGAAATGAAAAAACAGGAAAGAAAGAAAAGGAAAAAAAGAAGTTCAGGCCGCCGCCCATGTTAGTAAACTGTTGCCCCAAAAGGCGCAGTTTCTTTTAGATCTTCAACGAGATCCTCTACATTGTTGAGATACCTTCCGAGTAGCGCTTGCTTCTCATCCGTCGTGCGCGTATCTCTATTTCCCCTTCCTCCATGGTGAGCTCCTGGGCCATTGGCACTCCTTGGCCTTGCCCCCCCTAACTTGGTTGGACTGCGCTGCAATCCGACAGCTGCTGCGTTCGCCGCACTGGCGCCTGCTCCTATAGGAATCATCGGCGTTTCTGGCATTAGGTAGAAGTAGAGGAACTCAACGAGTTTGAGTTTAACTTCGCGAGACGTTGCGCGCTGCTTGAAGAGAGATGTCACGGTGAGCAGCCCGTCGAGCTCTTCGAATGTGCGCGTGTTGGCAGGATGATCCAAAAGAGCCGTTACAAGAGTGAGGAGGGTAGCCGACTGAATTGCGGGGCAGTTGATCGGGTCCAGAAGATCCAACAGTATGTTCATGTAAATTTCGCGCGCGAAGAGTGTTCGCGATGGCGGGTGGAGAAGAAGCGCGCCTTGAATTAAGTCTAGTGTTGAGAGTATGAGAAGGTCGTTTGTGCCATTACTCCCCCGACCAAGGAGGTGCTCAAGGCAAGTTACCAAGCGCATTGCGACTGGGAGAAGCTTGTCAGTATCGGATATCCGGTAATATATGGAATCGGACCAGACGGCGCCTACCATTCCATTGGAACCCTTCTTGAAGCTTGAAAAACTCTCTAAATGCGGGGTCATCTTTTAGCTCGGACAGAGCTTTGGGAACTGGTTGTGGAGCTCCAAAGGATAGTAATGACCTCCGTTTATCAGACACCGGCTGTTTCGACTTAGATAAACAGATTTGCGCGAGAAGGCCCTCGACCTGGCGTAACCCTTTGCGAACTTTGCTTGGTTCGTACGAAGAAAGGTAGTCGAACGAATGCGCCAACAAAGTCTCCATGAGTACCTAACGCGACTGAAAAATTCAATGGATGGCTGCTGACGAAGAAAAGACGCGAAGCAAGACAAACCCGGAAACAATGTCTTTTTTCAACTCGGCGACGCTTTCGGCGACAAGATGCGACACCGAGGCTTATCTATATGAAAGTAGGACAGGAAAAAAATAGAACAAGATCCGGCTAGTCCAGACGCCCAGGTACCTTAATTTAATTCAATTATTGGTGATAAATAGCTTGGTCGAGGGAGAAATTAATTCGACAACACCACCTTCTGATCGTGCCGAGATCCTCACTAGTCAGATTTAGTGAGAGGGAACCCCACAGGCAGGCAAACACGCCCGATGGTTGCCCCGGGAGACGGTCGGCCATGTCCAATTGGGACGATCCTTCCTCCAGCGTTTCGGTGACCATTGGACCGTTAGGCGCTGAGCTGTCACTGTGATGATGATAAGTTCAGCTGCGCCATCTCGCCAGCTCATCCTCGCAGGATCAACTATCAAAGCGTCCTGATGATGTCGTGTTTTGTTGTGCCTTGGAAATTGAGGCGCTCTTCCATTGTTAGTAGGAGGAAAGTACTAGTAGAACTTGTTCGGACTTGGCCGATCATTGTTAGAATTCTCGTTCCCCTGGTCATTGGGTTGTTCAGTCGACTATCCCTTGTGAAGGGCAACACCTTCCTTGCAGCTCTGGGGTGTATGATCCATGGAAATAGCATATTTGAAAGCATGCCCTGGTAACTCAAATGGAAAGTTTGTTGGAGTGAGTGTCAAGTCAAGGTGCCTGGATCACGCCCCATATCACGTGACCGAAACGATCCCGGCACAATAAGAATCACATGAATCGACGTCACATTGTCCAGGCCGCCTAATTGGGCTGTCCCCGCATACAACAAAGGTTTCTTGCATTCACCCATTTTATATTGTGCGGCACAGGACAAAGAGCCTGTCTCTATCACGGGGCTTTTGGCAGTTCGCCAGGTCAGTTTAAATAACTGGTTTATGTGCTATCTGTTCATTCCTCAGGATATCACCAAATCCAAACTTGATGGGGAAGCAAATCAAGGAACCATGTCGTCGGAAACTTCTTCCATTCAGCCCCCCACTGCCATTCCCCCTCGAACTAGCTCTGCGGGTGCCACAGACGGAGCTAGTACAAACTCATCCGTGAGAGGACAATCCAGCCTCGCCGCCATTCCTGAATCAAATGGCGATCAACTACAGACGAACACGAACATCCGCCGCAATCACACTCGTAACCGGTCCAGCCTAGATGGCACAAAATATAAAGATGGCCAGTGGTCGCCGGAGAATGAGGTGATCGTGCTGGGTCCCTATGATTATATGCTGCAGCATCCTGGCAAGGATATACGGCGGCAGCTTATCGACGCATTCAATGAATGGTTGAAAGTCCCCTCCGAGAGTTTGGCTATCATCACCAAGGTGGTAGCTATGCTTCACACAGCATCACTATTGTAGGTGTATCCTCATAACACTCGCCCCGACTGGACCCGCTCTAATTGTCGTTCTCTCTTTGCAGGATCGATGATGTCGAAGATTGTTCCATTCTTCGTCGCGGAGTTCCTGTGGCTCACAATATCTACGGAACAGCTCAGACCATCAATTCGGCGAATTACGTTTACTTCTTGGCTCTCCAAGAGGTGCAAAAGCTGAACAATCCTGCCGCAATTGATATTTACGTGCAAGAGTTACTGAACCTCCATCGTGGTCAAGGAATGGACCTGTTCTGGCGAGATACCCTCACCTGCCCCAACGAAGAGGAATACCTCGAGATGGTTGGAAACAAGACCGGTGGGTTGTTCCGATTAGCTATAAAGTTAATGCAGGCCGAGAGCAGCACGGGGAAGGACTGCGTGAGCCTGGTTAACGTGTTGGGGCTGATCTTCCAAATCTGTGATGATTACCTCAACCTATCCAATACAACCTACACTAAGAACAAAGGTCTCTGCGAGGACCTCACGGAGGGAAAATTTTCGTTTCCCATCATTCACAGCATTCGATCCGACCCGAGTAATCACCAGCTCATCAACATCCTGAAGCAGAAAACTAAGGATGAGGAGGTCAAACTGTACGCAGTCAAATACATGGAGAGCACTGGCAGTTTTGCGCACACTCAGGATGTTGTCCGGGATTTACGCGATAAAGCCTTGACACTTATTGCCGAGATAGAGGCAAGTGAAGATAGCAAGGAACCTGAAGGCAACGACAATAGAGTGACGATGCGTGCCATTCTTGATAAGATAACCGAGTCAACTCTTAAAGACGCTCGAAAGGCAGATGTATGATCTGGTTTTATTGTGGTTTTTGTTTTCCCCCCGGTTCTCGTCCATGTTTCAATAGCGCGTTAAGCTTGGGTATATTTTGCGCGCTTGGAAAAATTGGATAACGCATCGATGATGAAGATGAATATGCGAATAAGTTCGGCTGTGTCTGCACGATCAGTTTATGTCACTATTTAGCATAGTCAAATTTGATGAAGACAAATGGTACAAATAAGATTTGATAAACTTGGTTGGTAAAGCGAGAATCTAAACACTCTGGGTATATTAATCCAAACTCTCATGTAAATATCCCAGTCGTAAGCCAGGTGATTTTGTCCCCTGCAACGATTATATATCCGTAAAATTATATCGAAGGTTGCCTGATCCTTCGTCGCATTGTGACCGTGAACATAAGTGTTGACCAATCCCATAATATTTACATAACCACACAGCAAGCTTTCTCCAGCTTGCGCAACACACGTGGGAGAATCGCGTTGACCATCTGCTCGACAGGGTCCTGCTGTTGCTGTTGCTGCTGGTGTTGCTGTTGTGGCTGCTGGTGATGCTGCTGACCGGGATACTGACCATGCGACTGGCCATAACCAGAGTGTGCCGGAGCTTCAGGCATATCGGCCGGCCCACCGGTGAGATTGACATAAATACGTCCCGCATTCTCTTCCGTCGCATACTGGAGACCGAGTTCGCGACAGACTTGCTCGACACGAGGTTTAATCTTCTGAACGTGGTTGGCAGAGTGATTGCCTTTGCCGACGATGCTGGGTCAAACCAGTTAACACCGCGCGCAAAAAAAAAATAAATAAAGCCGACAATTAGCCTGAAAACTTACACATGCAGATGGTTTTGGCCATGCTGTCTAGCATATTTAATGCGCTCTTCAAGAATCTCCTCCGCTTCTTCTACGAATTGGCCGTGTAGATCGATGGTATCGGGCTCCACACGCCCTTCGGCGTTGTTCTCGCGAAAGATGAATTCGGAGGCCTGCTTGTTGTACTCCGCCATCTTGCGACCGTGGGCTTTACCCTGCTCGGACAACTCCTTGGCCATTGCGCCATCACCTTCGGAGTATGCTTCTTGAGACTATTGTTCCGACAACGTCGTTGAGAATTAGTCGCATTGGCTCGGGTCAGGTCAGGGCCTTGGAGGGAAAAATGCGATGCGCACACACCCGTTGAAAGCAAGAGTTGCGCTTCTGGGCCTCTTCGCGGGCTAGGCCACGGAGGCGATCGTATTCGGCTTCCGCATCGCTGCTTTGCTCGTGGTTGAAGGCTGTTGGTGTTGCAAGAGTGTTAGTTAAGTATTGGTGATTTTGGCGATGGTCATTGAGAAAAGGGTCTCACCCCGAGGGCCCATATGGGACATTTCGTGCATTTTGGCGGCGGGGCAAATTGCTATAAAAAATAGTCTATAATATAATAGTATTACGAATAGATCTATGAAATCAAAAATCCAAATGCAATGCTCAAGTGGGTAATTGTACAAGAGATCTTAAGACAAGAGGAGAAGAAAGATCGGATCGGGGATCGAAGGCGGTAGCCCTAAAATCCACGGGTGGACCGCAAACCATAGTATGCACGGTGGACCTTAACAGCGATCGATTGGCTCAACTGTATCCAGGGATTCAGGGCAGGCTGTGTAGGCGATTGGATAGTATTCGAGGGTTTACACAAAATGAGATTGCAAGAACCATTGGATAGATTGGCGCAATTATGGGTCGTGTCCCAAATTGTTCGATTTCGCTCTCGTCTTCATAGATTAAGTAATATCGCTGACTGACTGGGACCAAACACTGTGCCAAGTCGTCTAAGTCACGGGGCTGCTCTGTTCCTGACGATTAGTAATATTGTTAGTAGTGGGTAACTTGTCGCGTATCAATCTTTGGAGTTTTGTTTGCTCTTCAATGTGGATATTCAGGACTCAGGGTCTAGCAAAACGCGAACCAAGCCAGTTAACTCCTGGAGGCTGGCGTCGATACCTTGAGCCTCTTGGACCAATGTATGTAGTATGTAGTACCAAGTGCATTCCGGTCCTCTGGATCTCATGGTGAACCCCATCCATTATTGGTATTCTCTTCAGTGTTCATACTCCGTATGCACCCCATGGCTACTCCCCATCTGGAAGGCAGTATTAAGTATGGGTTAGTACTTGAAGTCCGGCCTCAATAGTCCTGCCTAGGACCCATAGTTTTGACGATATCGCGCCTTGTCTAGGAACGTGATTGCACAAAGCGTTTGCATAGTGTGCGGTAGGGAAGTAAACTAGAAGCACTAGACAGTGGAGCACAAGGATTAGTCAGATTGCAGAGCCATGGATGGATGGCGCCACAATAGGCTTTTGCATCGCATGAAGCGTGAGACGAAGGTCCGATTGCAAGGTTGTTTTTATCAGGCTGTGAGACAGGGAGATAAAATGTGAAACGCGGATGACACACTTCAGACACTTCGGTACGGAACGAAGGCCTGATGACCGATTAACGCTCATGAGGAAAAGGATGACGCGACTGCTTGTTGATGGTTTTCTCTTCAGAGTTGTGCGGAGGGATGATGGAAGATCAACGGCAGTTGAAAGTGGAGTTTACAATACAGTACTAAGGCTGTATGATATACATATTTTATATGCTGGAAGCGCTTCGGCCCCAATTACTTACTTACTCCATACAGTAGCAGGATCTCCACACGACCTTCTCGGATGATAGAGATTTTGTCGTAGTACAAGAAGTTTAACCTACAAGAGAAGAAAACCAAGGTTCCGGAACGTGGAAGTAAAACATCTAGTTTCAAAGTTGGGCCTTTTGCACACTACTACTCTGTACAGGCCATAAGTTGTGCCTGGCGATCTGAGGCCATTCCATGGTGTCAGATCCCCACCAGTGGCGGCACTACAAAACTGAAAATGTCCACCAAGTATGTCATCCGAAAATTCAATGGACGTTGGCAGTTTGGCGCAGTGTCTTTTGAGACGTAGGATTTATTCCAGACAATTTTTCTTTTAAACTTTCTTTAATTACGTTTCCTAGGATCTTTGTCGCTAGTATAAACTTGTATATTTATTGAAATACGCGAATGAGTTACTTAGAGTAGCTTGGGGACAATGCTTATGCCTACCCTTATGTCATACAGTCGGACATTGTATAGATCTGCATGGCCCGGAAATTAAGTCATTCCAGTTAGAGTAACGATCAGGAGACTGGCATCTGACTCGGTCCTAGACCAGACACGGGAAGGCCTCAGCTTCAGAGTCTTGTGTTTTGCCTTGCAATGGGGGCGGTATTCCTGGTGACGCTACTGGACTCTGCATCAGGCCCAGCGTCTGAGATGTCAGCTTACGGAAGAAATTGAAGAAAATGTATATTTATAAATTGAAATCCGACACACAGAAACTAGGATGCTCTGATCGCAGAAGAACCTTAAGAGCCACTCGTTTAAAAGGGGGATGGTCAATTATGTGCCATGATTGGCTAGATGAATCTCGTTGGTCCATTCCCTTTCCTCCCTCCCAGCGAATGAGAAAAACGCAATCTCATAGCTTTACCTGTTACCAAACCAAACCCCCCACTTTCCCCCTATTGCTGCTCCAGTCGTACTGTGTATACCACCTGCGAGCGTTCCAGAAGGAAAAGGAAAAACCGAAAATCAATATTTTTTTTTTTTTAATTTTTTTTTTTCCCTTTTCGCTCCCCTTCTCCGGCAAAGCTGGTCAGTAAGTTACAGCCAGTAAGTACTCCGTCAGTCCAAGTCGGGCCCCATCCCATTTCCCACACCCTCCTTTTTGGGTCTCTCAACTCGCTCGCCTCTTTCTCTCTCGCTCGTTTCTCCGACGCCCCCTCCAAAGTCCCCAAAGCCCCCAAAGCCCCCTTACCTGAGCTTATCCTCGCCCATCTTTCTCAGCCTCTCTCTTCCTTCTATTCCTATTCCTCTTTCTTCGATCAATCACTCTATCGGTTCCAGCCGGGTGGTGAAGGATTTACTCCCCTTCCATAGTCTTTTAATCTTCGTGGTCGCTGCTTTTCGTCTATTCTGCACGCCTTCTGCACGCCATAATTCTTGTGTTCGTCAGCATCGGGGTAACATTTTGTTTCACTTTCCTTTCGACCTCCTTTCTACCCCGTCTCAAGACCACGCTCCAATTATCGAATTTTTCTCCCCCTTACTCCCATTCATTTCTGGTCACTCGGATTTTCCATAGTACCACCCGGAATTATAGCCCAATCTTTTAATTTTTTTTTTTTTTCTGTTGAGGGTGATAAAAATATCATCTCGATTTCAGAGAGAGAATTTTTGATCGGTGAGTTAGCCTCGTTCAACTTCAGCCCTCAACGAACCTACTTGATTCTCCTCACTGTATCAACTGGTGATCTCGATGTATCAACTGCTACTCCTTACGTCAGTACAATAGCTGGCTCTGTGTTTCTGTTTGATTTTTTACGCGGTAGTTTTTCGTCAAGTTTGGACCACCTCGTGTTGGAGCACGTTGGGAATTATCAACCGATTGGTTTTGAAACGTGGAAAGTGCGGCCTTTCGCTGACGCCTATTCCTTAAATAGATTCCTTCATATACAATACCACGCCGGCCACCACATCTCTCTTTGGACAAACCTTTGAACATCACCAGTCACCTTAATTAAATACCGCCAACATGGGTTGCGGAATGAGTACAGAGGATAAGGAGGGCAAAGCCCGTAACGAGGAGATCGAAAACCAGCTTAAACGCGACAAGATGATGCAGCGCAACGAAATTAAGATGCTTTTGCTCGGTATGCAACCGATCCTACCTGAATAATCATAGCCATATGTGAGGCGCTTTGTTGACCATTTCTCTGCAGGAGCGGGAGAGTCGGGCAAGTCGACAATTCTCAAACAGATGAAACTGATCCATGAGGGCGGATACTCGCGCGACGAAAGAGAGTCTTTCAAGGAAATCATCTACAGCAACACGGTCCAGTCGATGCGAGTCATTTTGGAAGCGATGGAATCTTTGGAATTGCCCCTCGAGGATGCCCGTCACGAGTACCACGTTCAAACTATCTTCATGCAGCCCGCTCAAATCGAAGGCGACAACCTTCCCCCGGAGGTCGGAAATGCGATTGGAGCTCTGTGGCGCGACAGCGGTGTGCAGGAGTGTTTCAAGAGGTCTCGCGAATACCAACTGAACGACTCTGCGAAATAGTGAGTACTCTCTGATGCAGTTGGTCAAACGCCGACGGCATGCTAATTGATCCACTCAGCTACTTTGATGCCATTGAACGGATTGCCCAGTCCGATTATCTTCCTACGGACCAGGATGTACTTCGCTCCCGTGTCAAGACTACCGGTATTACTGAGACCACCTTCATCATTGGCGATCTGACTTACCGGATGTTCGACGTCGGCGGTCAACGTTCCGAACGGAAGAAGTGGATCCACTGTTTCGAGAATGTCACCACGATCCTTTTCTTGGTCGCCATCTCCGAGTACGATCAGCTGTTGTTCGAAGATGAGACCGTCAACCGTATGCAGGAAGCCCTTACTTTGTTCGATTCCATCTGCAACTCTCGGTGGTTCGTCAAGACATCCATCATTCTCTTCCTCAACAAGATCGATCGTTTCAAGGAGAAGCTGCCCGTCAGCCCCATGAAGAACTACTTCCCTGACTATGAGGGTGGTGCCGATTATGCTGCTGCTTGTGACTACATCCTCAACCGCTTCGTGTCCCTCAACCAGGCCGAGCAGAAGCAGATTTACACGCACTTTACGTGTGCCACTGACACTACACAGATTCGGTTCGTCATGGCTGCAGTAAATGGTGAGTTGCCGCATATCATCCATCTGCTTATGTTTTACTAATAATTGATTATAGACATCATCATCCAAGAGAACCTCCGACTCTGTGGTCTGATCTAATGAGTAGGGTGCTTTGATTGAGTGCCTGTTTGAATATCCGACATTTAGACCGTATGCTATGCGACTTATAATTTCCCTTCTCTCTTTCCCCTCTTTTCCTTTTTGATGTGTTCGTCATACCTCGTGATTTCTGAAAGAACCTGGCGTTGAAGACATTCACTTGTCTATTCTTAATTTCCTTTTTCCTTTTGTCCCCTCGTCTGTATTGAAATGATATCTAGCCAGCTCTTTGTTATCCGCATCACCGATATCCATCCCATGACACAGAGCCGCAGTTCATTGTTCCCTCTTCCATGAGGGAGGGTTGAACATTGAGCAATTTATGCCTTTTCTTATTGATCTTTTTCCTTGTCTCCTTTTCTTTTCCAGCATTTCCATTTAATTTTGTGCCTGGTTACCCTATCCCTCATTCAATTTCCTCTTTAGTTTACGTTTTGGTTTTGAACGCTGGATATCCCATCATCTCTTGGTGCCCTCGTGTGTACTTATATCACTCATCTTTCCTGTCTCACGTCCGCTGGAGCAATGAGCGACGACAGGGCCACGGGCACGGGGAATGGCAGGGTACGTGGACTATCATGTCTTTTTCTCATGTGTCATGCCGGGTCGGTCATTGGGTCATAGTCAAAATTAAGGATTGTGAATATATTGTTTGTAATACTTTCATGTGTAGGTTGTAAATAAAACGAGTTGGACATAAGAATCAAACCCTAGCATTGTATGTACTTAGACATCAAGCCGCTGAGAAGGTTGATATTCAGCTATGGTGATACCCATCCAAACACCAGTACTCCATGCATAAACGCTCTATAAACACAAGATAGCTATCAGAACCGCAATTTTGGCCCGATGAATACAATCAACACCGCAACGACCCATAACCCAAAGATCCAAGCGTAGAGCATCATCCGTCCCCACCAACCCTTCCCTTCGGTCATGCGACGCAACATACCCATCCGTCGTTCTGCTGCCTCCATATTGCCTGTCGTGCGGTCCAGACCCTCGACAGCACGGGCCAGAACAGACTTTTCTGATTCCAGAGAGGATTGGAAAGCCTGTGACGAAGACTTGAGCTGCGTCGCAAGGGACAGAAGAGAGTTAGTGATGTCTTCTTGTTCGCGACGGTGTGTGTCGAGTGTTTCTTCGGTGGATTGTATTTTGGCAGTTGAGGAAGACGATTGTTGTGCAGAGGTGTTGTATTCGTGTAAAGAACCTGTTGCTGTGGCTGGAAGGTCCGTCGGGCCATTATGTCGGTTTCGTAAGGTAGACGTTGGCGTAGGCGAAGCTGTAGTAGCGGTAGCTGTAGCGTCTGATGTCGCCGTCGGTGCCGCCATCTCGTGCGACAAGGATTCGGAGATCTGCCCAGGGATCGTCTTAGTTTCCTCCTGCGCAGCGGTCTCCTCTCCTAATGTGTCTATCTCCCGTCCTTCGTCAGGTGTACTCCCCTCCTCCGGTGTCCCGAGTAAATCCTCCCCGTCCACCGACTCCTCGTCCTCATCCTCGTAAATTCCCTCCGCATCGGGCAGCCCCTGCCCATCTTTTGCGGAGAGCTTCATCTCGGCCTCAGCATTTAGCTGGTCTAGTACACTCTGTAACCGTTTCAGGGTCTGGCGGTCCCGGGTAATATCCGATTGAATTTCATGCCGACGGTCGACTGGTTTAATCTGCGGGAGACTCCGTTCTAATTCTTGGAGCGTAGCACGGGCATACTCTATATTCTAGTTTTGAGCTGTGTCAGCACGAGCCTTGCCAGAACCCCAGAGTCTAGCTACAGCCACCAGCTAGCAGAGCTACTGATGTACAGCTAGCTAGCAGAGCCGACACGGAGTTTTCCAAAAAAGAAGCCGCAAAGTAAGATAAAAGGAAACGTAAACGCACAGCTCCCACTCTCATACGCTGATACTCTGACCGACGAAGCGGCTTCAAGTCCGCCGAGGACGAGAGCAGATTATGTTCCAGACGGGCGAGCAGTCGAGACAGAGATAGATTCGCGAGATTTGGGTCGGAGGTGAGGGCCCCGGGGTATGTTGTTATTGTCATTTTCGGTATATGGTTTCTGTCTTGCGCCCGGTGTTTTCGCTTCTTGTTTCTCGTCTCCTTCTTGATGTGTTTCCCTTTTCGCTTGCTTTTTGGCTTTTTTTTTTCTTCTCTTCGCCGCGCTTGAAGGTGGGGTTCGAGTGAGGGGAGTTGGGCTGCGATTTCTTGTTGGCTTGTACTTTGGGGAACTATCGCAGATGGCCTATCGAGCAATCATGCCCGTTGATTGGGGATGACTAAGCTCGATATGTATGGGGCATGTGACTTCGTCCATCGCTATTGGGTCATGTGGTTTCATACTTGTTTCTTTTTGAATGGAAAAGTTCTCTACGATAGGTCCTTCGGTGATTCGGGGACTAAGAGGGTAGGTGGTTGTCCATACGTGTTGGAAAGAGTTAAGTTTTAGATTTCATGAATTCAGCATCGTTAACTCGTCATCAGTCATCAACAGAAGTAAAAATAAAAATAATTCTGTATGTAAACAAGTCCGCCACCCATTAGGCACCATTTTTTCTCTAAAGACAAAAAACCTGCGCCTCAATGACCTGGAATTTCAATGGAATGTAAGGGAAAAGAAAGAATAAAAAAAAAAAAAAGTACCCGAACTAAGCAAGCAGAAGGGGGAGTCGAGAAGAAACAAAAGACCAATGGACGCACACAAATCAATTAGTTGTACTGCAGCATGGTTCGTTTATACGTACGCACGCCTCCTTCATCCACGTCGTAGAGGTGCTGGACAACCTGGTTGCGCTTCAGGACAGAACATGTCCGTTCTGGGGCCGCCGTCTCGGAAAATTCATGCGCGTCGAGCGTCTGTGACCCAGCCGGTCGATCGGCGGTCTCAATGCAAGATCCAAGAGATCCAGATCGCAAAAGCCTGTTGCTGCGCCCAGCGTCCGTCCCAGAGGTGGATGGCCGACTATCTCCCGAGTTGGGGCTCAGCTCGGATGGGGCAACAGCGCAAGGAGCCTGAATCTGCGGATATGATTGCGCGGTGCTGACACTCTGTTTCCGGCCTAGAACGGCAGCAAGATAACCACTCGAGGGTAGATGTGTCGACCGGGACAGGGGCAGCAGAATATCACAGGCTGAAGGGAGTCCGGCGACACCGTAGGTCGACGGGTCTCTTGGATAGTAGGGCACTCCGTGGCCCACTAGGCCAGCTAGTTCCTCGTCGCCACCACGCCTCTCTTTTTCGCCAAAAGAAAAGTGTCGCGGATCCATTTGCCTCTCTAGCGGTGCGTATCTGCCCAGATGTCGTCGTCTGATACGTTGAACGAGGAGTAGGACGCACAGTATGCAGACGACGGTAAAGGAGATCCAGAACGACAGAGCCTGGATGTTCTTCACGGCGTCGTTTTCCTTCTCATGGCCCATTGCCCGTGTCTCTTTGTCTCCTTGCTCTAAGGAGAGTCTCGGCGGTTTTTCTTTGGAACGTTAACGGCGCGTAGATCACTTATTCCTCAACAGCCTGTTTGTCCAGTACTGGAGATGGCCGTCTGAGGCGTTCTATACTAAAATAGGCAATAGGTTTGGTTTCAAGTATGCTCGGTTGACGGGCAGAACCAGACGAGGGTTAAATAAATAGCTGGAAAAAAATGAAGCAAAATGAGATAGAAGTAGAGATGATATTAAGCTTGGTCTCTTGCGAATAAGAGCTATGAGCGGTATACAGGGATCTTTATAATCTGGGCCATGGCCACCAGAGGTACTTGGATCGAAAAGAAATAATCCCCCGTCTCAGATTGACCCAGTGAGGGAATTGCTACTTTCTAAAGGTATTCCAATAAAATGACAGACTCCACCATGCAGGCACGTATATCCAACCCTGCGTCATGCAGCCATTCTTGAAGCACAATTCGGTACGACGGGGCTTCCAGTCCAGTCAGCCACGCGAGGTTAAGCGGTGGGCAAGACCCATGCGAAAGGAGCCAACCGCGATTGTACGACGACGAGAGGGCCAGATGAGACCCAAGAATGCGGCAACAAGGCCAACAAGGAAACCTGAGTTCAGCTGCCCTGAAAGAGCGCCACCTGCGCAATTGCCGGCTCAAGAGAGGAGCTTCTCCCGCTAGTTCGTTAGGCGGACTTAGCGAGGGGCACCGGTCCCTAGGAGTATGAATAAGGCTGGCTACCGGCACTAAACATTTGCGGCTCGGTCTGTGGTCGAGCGTAAGCTAGGAAGGAAGTGGAGAGTGAGAGAGTGAGAGAGGAGTCTCTCCGTCTAATGCATGTCTCTCCTAATGATTGTCAAGGTCCAGATCCATTGCAGGTTTGAAGCGCCAGTCGTCATTGACTGTTCCCCATTGGGAAAGGTGCCCATACCCTCGTGACCCCGTTTCGTTTATAAGATATATGGAATATGGATGTAATTTGAGAATATTAATCGAAAGGATCCACCATCGTTATTCTCTTACATTACATATTCGTTCTCAGCTCAGCCCATCTTTCGATCATCTGCTTTCGCGCAGATCCATCTTGGTTCGCATAAAGCCAGCGTAATGACAAAAGTCTCGCATCAGGTAGCCATGGCATGACGGGTCGATCCTTTACCTTCTTTTGCTGGAGGTGTGGCTTCTGCTAAGATGATGCTCCCCCCCCTCCCTTTTGAAACTTTTCTTTCTCGCGAATCTCTTATTTTTCCTTCCTCGGTAAGAACTCTAGATCAGATTGCGTCTGTGCTGGTGTCCACTGGGTCAAGTCTTTCACTCCTGCACTACTAGACACTACTAACGCACTAATATCTTAGATCTGCTCTTGGCACTGGGAAAAAGAGCCAAATGCGTTCAGTGTGGCGGTAAACAGAGTGATCGACTGTGGCGTCGACCTCCTTTCGTGGCCTTTTGACAGCAGGAAAATTTAAGAGGAATGGACTACGCGAACCTTGATCCACTCAGATTCGTCTATCAAGTATGTCATTTCAATATGCCTCGCCCGTTCGACCCAACAACCAGGTCCCTTCAATGCATGCTAAAATCGGCTGCCCCACCAATCAGGTCACCGAAGCTTTAGATTTACATTAGCCTGGGCCTGTCGCTCCGCAGACGAGGGGAAAAAAAAATTGAAGAAGTGAGAGGCAAAATACAGAGTGTGACCTATAGCTTCGCGGTGATGATCGGTTTTGAGGCCACCTCTTCTCTAGCGCGGTCTCGAAGGACCTTTCGCAGGATCTTGCCTGAAGGGTTCTTAGGAATTGTTTCAACGAAGATTACCCCGCCAGTGATCCTCTTGATCGCGGAGACTTTCCCGTCCATGAATGCGATAAGATCTTGTGCGGAGGCGCTCTGTCCAGGCTTTAGCACCACATATGCCCGAGGGCGCTCGTCATCGTTCCTATTCGTTGACAGTCAGTCTATCAGCTGCTCCTGGTTGTTCATCCATCTCCAGAGAGGCAAATATAATACTTACACCGACACTCCAATGACCGCAACGTCAGCTACTGCCGGATGCTCCAGCAAGAGGGCCTCTAACTCTGCCGGCGCAACTTGGTTGCCTTTCACTTTGATCAGTTCCTAGGACAGAATTTGTCAGTCAACGCATGCATAAGCTCTAAAGGGATGTATGCAAGGCTAATTTTTTTTCGCCAGATGTGGCAACTGAGCTATTTGTCATACGACGTACCTTCTTTCGGTCAACTACGTAGAACTTCCCCTGATCATCCACATATGCGATATCTCCGGTCTTCAGCCATCCGTCCTCCGTCTTGGTTTCCTTTGTGGCCTGTGGATTTCGCCAATAGCCCTTCATAATGTTCGGACCTCGGACCCAGAGTTCACCCCGTTGGTTACGTCCTAACTCGGTGACCCCGTCGTCCGCCATGATCATCGCTTCACAATTGGGGTTCAGCTCTCCAACTGACGCGGTGTGACTTGTTTCAGTGGGGTCCCAGCCAAGTATAGCGCATGTAGTCCTTTGGAAAAGCTTCTGTGTTAGCTTCCATACCCTGCTTCATTGGTGGAGATAAATAGGGGCCACAACTTACTCGGTCATCCCCCAGCCCTGTTTCACATTGATACGTCCAGATTCCCAGAGCGCCTCCACCTCATCACAGACTTCTCTTCCCAGGGGCGCTGCACCACTGGCAATTCCCTCGACGCTGCTAAGATCATATTTGCCGCTTCTGACCGCAGGATGCTTGGCTAGGGCAACCACCACAGGAGGGACCAGAATAAGGTCCGTGATGCGGAATTTCTCCGTATATTCCAGCATCTTGATGAAGTCGAACTTGGGCATGATGTACACAGGAACCTCACGCTTCAATGCGTTCGCAATGAAAATATTTTGGGCCATCGCATGATACATCGGTAGGAAACAGAGGAACCGAGACCTAGCATTCCTTGCTTTCCAGTCCGGATTCAGATAAAACGATTGATTAGCCTGGAGCATGTTGGCGCAATAGTTTTTGTGAGAGATTTCCACGCCCTTGGGTCTCCCCGTCGTGCCGCTGGAATAATTCAAGGCGAGGGTACGGCTAGCCTTCTCTGGAGTCGATAGATCCTCCCATTCAAATTGATTTCCTTCCTCCGCAGACGCCACCAGCTCACCCCAATAGCGACAACCCATCTTGCCCTCCCCACGCCCATCGAAGATAGCATTGTTAAAAACAAACACCTGGTCCCGACTCAATCCTGCAAGTTGCGCCGCTTCAACACCAGTATCGAGACTCCCTTCAGCGCAAATGAGGTAAGTTGCGCCGCTATCCTGGAGCTGATACGCCAGTTCCCTTGCGACGTAAGTAGGATTGGCCCCCGAGAAGATGCCTCCCGCCATGATGATGCCCATAAAGACAACAGGGAAGAAGAGATCATTGCCGGAGAAGAGTAAAACACGATCACCGGGCTGGAGACCAGCCTTACGCAACCCTGCCGCAAAACGCTTAGACCATAGTCGGAAATCATGCGTGGTGAAATAATGCGTGTCGGGACGAGCTGCCTCAGAGAAGCACCGGTGTGTCTTTGACAACGGATGAGTGGGCGATGTGAACAGGACAGTTGCCAGGTGCGCATCCGGGACATGCACCTGCCAACGCGATTTGAAAGGCATCGTGAGTCTCTTAAAGATTCCACCCAGGAAACAAGGGATCAAATAGCTTTCAAGAAGGGAAGCACTAATAAAGTCCAACAAACGGTAAGGAAGAGTAAATCGCAATATAAGCCTCGAGGAGAGCAGGAGCAATTCATATATAAAAATTAGAACCAGGGCGAGCCAAGTAATTCACTTGGTTCAATCGAAACTTTCCCCAAAAATGTGGACTACCTCGAACCCCTCCCTATGAGAACCAGCGAAATGAATAATTTATCCAATTTTATCCATTCATAACGCGAGGATCAAACCCCCATACCAAGCTTGCAGAGCTCTCCCCGCATTTAGGGTCGGTTAAGTCGGTACCAATCAGTTTCTCCCCGAGCGAAGATCCCGAGGAAGTAAACGCTTCATGACCTCGGGTCTTTGACTCTTTGTCTTATAGGGGGAATGAGAGGCGCACTGTCCCTGGCTATGTCACACAGTTGCCCAGGTGAGGAAGAACAGTCGGAGAGGTTTCTTACAATTGGTGGGACCGAATGCTTACAAGTCGAATGAGGGGTGTCTATACAGCGGTTCCTGCCTTATTTAGCCGGTTACATCATTTCTTTCTTTCTTTTCTTTTGACCCTAGTCTGAGAAGCAAAGGCGGCCGATATGTGGTAGGTATGTTCAATCAATGGAATACCGATAAAAGATTTCTACACCCCCTCCGTCTGCCATTTCCTGTCAAAAACATCACGCTATATCTTAAAAGGATAACCCTGAACGAGTCATGGAAGGAGGTAAAAATATCAAGAAATAACCACATAGACACCTTGAAATTGCACACAACATGAGATGGACACATTAGCTTCATTACGCCTCCTCTCCTCCAAGACAGACCAGTGTGGCTTTCAACTCGCTCACGATCTTCTCCTCCAGTCGGTTCTCGGCCCCCGACGAAGCGTTCAATGGTTTCTGGCGTACCAGCTCCGCTTCCTTGTCGTTCGTGGCCACGATCCGTGCTCGGAGGAGTTGTCTCCGTTCGAGGAGATCTTCAATGTCTTCCTTCACGTGCGCTCTGTCCCATTTGAGTTCCTGGATGGACTCAGCATCCATGCCGGCACTAGGTCCTGCTTGGCGGAATCGACCCAATATAAAGGAGATCAGTGCTAGTGAGTACGCCTCGGATGTCATGCTCAGACAGATGCGTCGGGCCGTAGACCCAGCCGTGCGGTCGGCAGCAAACGCCTCGGACGCCCGCGTAAGTTGGCCCTCGAATTGGTTAAGGAAGGCCGCCACTTCGGGCGCTGTGCGAATAACGTGGTAGAGGAGGTTCAGGCAAAGGGGAAGGATACCGCCGGTCCAGATAGCGTACATCCTAGGCACAGTATCAAAGGGGCCAAAGCCTTTGGGTTGTCGCAGAATGTTTGTCAGCCGGCATGTAGAGAGTCTGACCAAGACCACTTCGACGGCGAGGTGTTCTGCCAGCATGGGTATGGTTGATAGTTTAACAAGGAAAGAAATACTGAGTTCTCCGTAGATGGGATCGCCAGCCACAGCTAATTGATCAGCCCACGAAAATAGAGAAGTTGCATGGCGACCCGTATCGTTATCCGCAATATGATAAACAATATGCTCGTATACACGATCAACATTCTTCACCTGCAAGCAGCTTTGCAAAATGGCCGTTATGATGGCAAAGTCCTTCGGTGTGCATTTCTCTGGTTGATCGTGCAAGTACGCAGTCAAAGACTTGAACCCTTGAGCAACCACAGTCTTTACAATTTCGACCACCAGTCCCAAGTCAGATGATACCTCAGCTTTCTTACTGAGCGTTTCGGGCGCTGTGCGCGAAGGTGAGTCATGGTGGAACTGAAGGGCGAGGAAAAGCACATTGAGAAGAGACCGGTAATACTCGGTATCGTCATTGATGATTGCGTCCTCATACGTTGCGCGGCGAGAGCGTAATGCATCCCATACGACTCCAAGCAGACCAAAAACTTCAGCACCTCGGGATCCGATCTCGACAAGTCGCTGGAGTAGAACCTGTGCAAAATCTACTCGGGTTTGTTGAATACGCGCGAAGATTGCTTCTTGTGGGACGCCATTGGTGTTGGCCTCGAGACATCTCTGTACGACCACAGCCATCGATTTTTGAACCTCGCGATCCATCATAAAATCTGAACAATGCTCGATGGCGAAGAATTTCCAACTATGGAGGAGCGACTGCGATCAAACACTATTAGAGCCCATTCATATAAGGATTGCACAAATACATACCACTTTAGCCTCAATCAGTGACAGATTGAGATTAGCGCGTTCGAACTCCTGGTTAAACCCTTGGTTTCGGGTTCCTGCCCATGCAAAATCGTAAGAGAGAAGCTTTTCGCCGAGGCGAATATCATAACAATAATCACCGCCCAGGATGCGAGGCTGCAATGTCGTCCTTTTAAAATCAGCGAGCTTGCAGCCTGAATACCTCATCTCAAAGTTCTTCTTCAAGTTGGCGTGTAGTGAGGCATTGTACCCCGAAACCTCAACTGCATCCTTCGCGTACCAAGATACAAGAGGAATTAAAGTCTTGTAGAAGGACCGATCCTGCATTTCTTTTGCGGAATGTAAATACACGGTGCAGAGATCAGCGACGACAGCTGCAATTCGTGTAGTGAATATCTGATCTACCACAGATAATGACGCTATCTTCAACTTCGAGACATATTGCACGAGGCTGGTGAAAAACAGTGAGTGCTTTCTCAGCTCAGAGGTGGCCCAAGGCCAGTTTTCCTGGGCATGAGAGACAAACTCTAGCAACGCAAGGGCTACCTGAAGATCAACTTGGTCGATGTTTGACAGTGTATCCAGAGCAATCTTCAAAAAGGGCGTTCCTCTCATAGCCGGGGCCTTTTGATCGTCGGTCTTTCTCAGTGTTTGACGAGGAGAGGATCCGGTAAGAATATAGACCGCAAGCCATTGCTGACGTTTGGTGACAAATGTTGACAATAGCTGCCATATTCCCAAATGTAGGTTTCGATCACTCAACGGCCTGTCAAATTGTGATAGGATATCGAGAAAGAGACAGGATGACTCGGCTCCCAAATGACCAATCAGGGACGGTGGCTCTTTGTCAGAATTCAAAGCAGCGCCTGTGATAAGTGTGTTCAGAAGAGATATAATAGGTAGTCGGTAGGCGTCATGCAGTGCATATAGTTTGACGAGAACTGGAGCTGCCTTGAACAGTTGCTCTTCTAGTAATGACGGCGGTGTATCGAGTAGCTGGGCAGCTTGTAAAAGTCTGGTTGAGAGTATGAGTGTCGAATTGACTTGCCTTTCTACTAGTGTTAAGTAGCGAAGATATAATGAGGGCGGGGTTTGAAGGCCATCAGCAATGAGTCGAAGGATCGGGTTGAAAGGGAGATCACTCGTCGAATGCGGTCGTAAAACATCCAGGAGGTACGTCGCTGAGGACGAGAACACACCAGTAACTTTCGCATCCAGTTTAGTACTGTCATTCGTGCCATAAGCATAGTAGAGGATTCTTTCGAATGTCTTGGCAAGTGCCGCGTTGATCTCAAATCTCTGCGCTGGGGAGTTAAATCGCCAATTGATGCTGCTGTTATACACTTCGACCATGATTCGAACAAAGTCCAAGAGGACTCCTCTCATCATATGGGATGGGACGCCAGCAGTCCAATCAGAAACGGCTGCGGTCTTGCCCATTATGCTATTGGGGCTTCTCCTCAAAACAGCACGAGAGGCAGCGTCGTCAACAATGGACTCGAAAAAACGTACACAGCTAAGGAGAAAGGGATATTCGCCTGATGTGACCTCGAGGGCGGAGATGACTGCGGTCATGATGCCGCCTTTGCCATCAGAACCAAAGAGGCTGCTCCGAGACAGGAATGGCCATACTCTGCCAGGCAAAACTTCAATAAGAGCGGTGATAAACCGCAGACAGGCAATAACGGAATCCAAAACAATCTCAGAGCCTGCTCTAGGTCCGATATGAGACAGATTGCGTTCGAGAATGTCGAGTACCACTGAAACAATATCGCTTTGACGGGCTAACCCATCGCTTGCCATTTCCAAGATCCTCTTAGCGCCTGAGTCATCGCCATTTTGACGTTGTGTATCCTTAGAGGTACTGAGGAGATCTGCCAAGAGCCCTATGATTTCCGCGATAGAGTCCTCTCCCCATCCTGCTGAATATCCTCCGTTCTCATTCCATTCCTCTAGCCAGCTTCCTAGGTAGCTTAATGAAGAATACCGGTGCTGCCACATGATAACAGCGGGCCTTGACTCGGACACGACTTGCCCAATCGTGGTAGACGGAACTTGAGATGAGCCCGTGACAACCAGAGCATTGCTGGTTTGATTTTCAGATAACTGTCTTCGAGGGGATGAGCCAATCATAGGAAGGGATTCAACGAGAGTGACGAAGTTTGCGTTCTCATCCTCCCGTATCGTCTCGTACCCTTGGAAATCAGGCGGCAAGGCCTGAGTAAATGTGTCCATGTTCTCCATTTCATTGAGAATTTCTGGGATCCCTTCGTCGTTAACTAGGTCTTTGCTAATAAGAGCGCGGCAGAGTTTCAAAAACGGCACTGTCTCATAAGGGAATCGCGACCGGGCTAGTCGAAAGATATTGTCCATCAAGAGGTCATCCTTGATGAAAATACACCGTGGGTCACTAGAAGACGAAGCAAGGCTATTCCTGGGCCATAGATGTTCTGAGGATGAGCCCACAAGGATTGCCAGAACGGATTCCACAATTTCGGGCGAATAATCTAAGTACACCACAGCCACTCGGATGAGATCCAGTAGCACCGTTCGAGCCCAGCAGTTCGTCAAAATGTCGTCAACTGCAGATGTAGAGCCAACTTTGGTAGCCAGATTCATGGTGATCTCATAAGCCATGACCCTCGCTTCATCCGAGGTCAACAGGGTTATAGAATCATCAGCCGTGTACTTCGGAGTTCGTGCGCACTCTAACAACTCCTCATAAAGTGAAATTTCTGAAGCTCCGCCTGCGGTAGATTGAGGAGTATTCGATTGAAATGAGTCAACTGCGCTGTGAAACTGTTCCAACTCTCGGCTCTCTTTGTCGTTGAGGGCAAGCTCTCTCAAAGTGTTTAAAACCAGTCCCCATGCGAATGCCGCGGGGCTTGCAACTTTGGACTCCACCACTGCAGAAACAAAAATCTCATTCACCTGACCAATCTCATCCTTCGAGAGAAAATATGGTGGTTTCGTATTAGACTCTGGTATAGGAGTTTTATTTATGATGGAGGGAATAGTAAGCGGTAGCTTCATGAACGCAAGGGTCGTCAAGCTCACAAAAGCTTGAAGAGGGAGTAATACTTCTTGCGGATTCTGGCATGGCTTTATGAGGTCAGCTTCAGAACTTGATAGCAGGAAGGAAGTCTAGTACTACTCACGATTTGGAGTGGCTCAAGGAAGTTGTAATCGCCCATGAGACGAAGCCAGGACACGAAAACATCGGCAGAAGGGAGCTCCGCAGATGATTGAAGCTGTAAAAACAGAATTTGCACAATGTGCAATATCTCTTCAACGAGAGCCGTTCGCCACAAGTCTTCCACGCGCTCGCTACTCTCAGCGAGTCCTAGCCATCCTCCATCTCCCTCCAATGCCGAAAGGCGAACTTGGATAGCTGTAATGCATGCTTGAATGAGAGTGTGGCGTTTATCACCGGCAAGCTTGTTGTTGAAGAGTGTCGTACCCAATTGGCACAACAAGTCGCTTCGTTTCCGTTCGGACTTTTGCGGAGCAGGTTCGTTGACGTCGCTGTGCAGGGAGAGAGCGAGTAGCCTCCGAGCCGTCTTTATAATGTGTGCCCTTTCCGACAAGTAGAGCTCTCGCAGGCGCAGACGCCTACTTTCTTCAGAAACAAATCCCGAGCCATTGTCCTCACGACCGACTTTCTGACTGAAAATTTCAGCAAAACTGGGCCCAGCCAACGACATGCGAAAGTTCTCGACACCAGCTGCGCTTTGCAAACTTGTAGATTCCTCTTCAGAGAATCCAGACAGAAGGCGTGTGACAGGGCGGTTTTGCCATTCTAAGACTGCAATTCTCAGGGCGCTGATTTCGTCAATGCCGGCTTTCTGGCTCAGCCACAAGGCGTCTTCTTTGAGTTCCTTTAGGTTATATGAAGCTGGCGCTGTGGTCTCCGCATGGATCGCAGCCGTTTTCGAGTCAAAGTCTGACTTTGTTTTTGCCGAAGAGGAGGCGAACCCGTCTAAACAATTTGCAAGAAGCTGAACGCTTTCCGGGTGCGACAAGAAAGCATAGAGACTGCCGGTGTCGTCTACGTCATCTTCGGGGTTGCATGTGTAAAGAAATGCTCTCTTCCAGGACCTAAAGAGATGGTATAATCAGCCTTACTCCTCTGTTAAGTATTGCATATGCGCGTACAGAAGCTGGACGTCCCCAGAAAAGCACTTGTCCAGGGACGGGAAATAGGCTTCCGGAACGGGAGCCATTGGCGCAACAGCTATATCATTCTAAGACCTAGAAAGATACAGCTTGTATGCGCAGGTAGGAGGGACCTAAATAAAGCAAGGTCGATAAAGCAATAAGTGTAGGAAGCTGAGAGCGGGAACTCAAGAATATTCAAGGAGCACTTTTGGCTGAGGTCAACAATCAACGCCTATCTTGGTTTAGTGCAAGGCGGTGAGACTAAATTTTGCGCAGTTTGACAGACAAACCCGTTTGGGAAAGGCGATGGATATTAGTATCGGGGCCGGAATGCTTCAGTGAGTCAAATGCCCCGCATTAAAACAATTCGTTGCCCAAACCTGAAGAAAGGTGAGTTAGAGCTGTTGCTTGAGTAATAGACTTCTATCTACGCTTATAATTCTCACGTATCTTGTTCTTTTCAATTATTATTACTGACTCTGACACCTCTTATATCCAGGTCTTAGTCATGGCGGGCTCCGATCTCGTTGACCATTCCCCTCACCATCCCACCAAAGCCTCACGGCTTGATAGCGCTTCAAATGTCATTCTGATCGACAACTATGATTCTTTTACTTGGAATGTTTACCAGTATCTGGTTCTTGAGGGCGCCACCGTCCAGGTGTTTCGCAATGATGAATTATCCTTGGAGGAATTGATCGCCAAAAAGCCGACTCAATTGGTCATCAGTCCTGGTCCGGGCCACCCGACCACGGACGCTGGAATCAGTAACGCTGCAATTCAATACTTCAGCGGTAAAGTACCAGTTTTTGGTGTGTGTATGGGTCAGCAGTGCATTATCTCTTCCTTTGGTGGCAAAGTCGATGTCACAGGCGAGATCTTGCATGGTAAGACGTCAGTGATAACACATGATGGCAAGGGTGCATATGAAGGGCTGCCGACCTCGCTCGCCGTGACCAGATATCATTCCCTTGCTGGAACCCACTCAACAATCCCTGACTGCTTGGAGGTAACGTCTTACGCCCAGCTGGGCGAGGACAGTAACAAGACCGTTATCATGGGCGTGAGGCACAAGCAGCTTGCTGTGGAGGGTGTCCAGTTTCATCCTGAAAGTATTCTCACCGAGTATGGCCGAGGGATGTTTAGAAACTTCCTCAAACTTACAGCGGGTACATGGGAGGGTAACGGCAAACAATCCAGCGCACAGAGTGGCGCTTCTGTTGTGACTGGGTTGGCTGCCTCGAATACCACCCCGAAGGTAGACAAGAAGACATCCATCTTAGAAAAGATATATGATCACCGCAGGGCTGCTGTTGCCATCCAGAAGACTATTCCTTCGCAACGGCCCGCGGATCTTCAGGCTGCTTACGACCTCAACATTGCTCCTCCACAACTCTCATTCCCTGCTCGTTTAAGACAATCACCTTATCCGTTGTCTCTTATGGCTGAAATTAAGCGCGCTTCCCCTTCCAAGGGTATGATCGCAGAGAACGCGTGTGCCCCTGCCCAGGCTAGAGAGTACGCCAAGGCCGGCGCCAGCGTTATTTCTGTCCTCACTGAGCCAGAATGGTTCAAAGGTAGCATCGACGACTTGCGTGCCGTCCGCCAGAGCTTAGAAGGGGTTACGAACAGACCTGCAATCTTGAGGAAGGAGTTTGTCTTTGATGAATATCAGATTCTAGAAGCCCGTCTTGCTGGGGCTGATACTATTCTGCTCATCGTGAAAATGCTAAGCGTTGAGCTTCTTACAAGACTGTATCACTATTCCCGCAGCTTGGGAATGGAGCCTCTCGTTGAGGTTAATACTCCGGAGGAAATGAAGATTGCGGTCCAGCTTGGAGCCGAGGTGATTGGCGTAAACAACAGAGACTTGACAAGCTTCGAGGTTGATCTCGGTACGACGAGTCGTCTCATGGACCAGGTTAATGAGAATACTATTGTTTGCGCACTTAGTGGAATTTCCGGGCCCAAGGATGTCGAGGCTTACAAGAGAGAAGGTGTCAAAGCAATCCTTGTGGGAGAGGCACTTATGCGGGCATCTAACACATCGGCTTTTGTTGCAGAGCTTCTTGGGGGGTCTTACGGGGAATCTGCTCAAGCTTCACGAGCCTCGCCGTTAGTCAAGATCTGCGGTACACGATCTGAAGACGGAGCTCGGGCGGCTATTGAGGCTGGTGCTGATCTGGTTGGTATTATTCAAGTACAGGGACGAAAGCGAACTGTTTCAGACGATGTTGCTCTTCGAATTTCTCAAGTTGTGAAGTCGACAAAACGACCTGTCCCTCATGCCGCTTCGACCACTCAAGGAACATCACCTGCAGCCTCGGTTGATTACTTTGATCATTCCAATAATGTTCTACGCCATCCCAACCGGGCCCTGCTCGTGGGTGTGTTCCAGAATCAGCCATTGTCATACATCCTGGAGCAGCAACAAAAGCTGGAGCTCGACGTAGTTCAATTACACGGTTCTGAGCCATTGGAATGGGCTAGGTTAATACCGGTGCCTGTCATCCGCAAATTCGGTCTTGACGAGACTGGAATTGCACGAAGAGCCTACCACACTTTGCCCTTACTTGATTCTGGAGCTGGTGGCTCTGGTGAATTGCTCGACCAATCCGGTGTTCAAAACGTTCTGGACAGCGATGCTGGCCTGCGTGTTATCTTGGCTGGCGGATTGGATCCCACAAACGTTGCTGACACAATTACGAAGCTAGGAAAATCAGGTCACAAGGTTGTTGGGGTAGATGTCAGTTCTGGTGTGGAGTCGGATGGCGCTCAGGATCCGAGTAAAATTCATGCCTTTGTACAGGCAGTGAGAGGACTTCAGCAGTAATTCATAGGCTTTTTGTTCTCAGATACCAGCAACTTGTCACGGACCCGCAGCGATGATCATGAATGAGTTTCCTTTTGTCTTTTGAGCAATGACTCAATCTACACTTCAATTTCGGGCTGCGATTCACATTTAGTTTATGAACTAGTTTTAAGATACAACTATCTCAAATCAGATGTGTCTATAGTCAAGATTGCGAACTATGCTCGAGCTCTCACTTTCAAATCATCCCAGGAATGCGTTCATTGTTGATAGTATGACATTTCATGAATCACCTCGTTCTATAAACTCTTTCTCTACTCTCACACAACCTAGCTCTTCCACTCAGCATAGCAGATAAGTAGTTGTTGCCAGACCATCTAGTTGCCTTCTCGAATCCCAAGTGCTTTCCGACGATCTACCTGTCCTGTTCCACAAACCAACCGCCTACCTATATTCATACAGTCAATATGGGCAAGACTTTTGCAAAGGTTCACTTGTGCTCGGCTGGGAAGCTTGGAGACAGCGGTAAAAAAATTCCGCAATGGGTTCAAGCAAACGGGGGAAGGTATTCTAGGAAAGTCACTCAAGATGTGACGCACCTAGTTACAACCAAAGACGCCTATATGAACAACATCCCTGCAGGTTAGTGCCCCAACACCTGAGTTACTAGACTCTTGCTTTACTAACACATCTGACTAAAGTCAAAGAAGCTAGACGTCATGGGACTGTGAAGATAGTATCTTATGAATGGTTGGAGGACTCTCTACTTTCCCGTAATCGGACACCAAAACGGGAAAAGGCATATCTCATCGAGAATATCTTGAAGGAGGCAAGGAGAGCAGCAAAGGAGAAAGCCAGGAAGACCCCAAAGCAGCAGGGTGGGTCTATAAAAAAGCCCATAGGTAAGCCTACAAGTACACACTCTCAATTTATATACATATCATCTCCAAAACAGGGCTCACATTATGATGTTAGGAATAGTAAACGCAAAAGGCGGCCCTTCAGGTGTCAGCCGTAGGAAGAAATCTGTACTCACTACATGTATGTCTTCCGCTCCATGTGCTTGACCGGCTTAGGTGTTGATGGTGAGAAAATATAGCGGAGCGTCATGTATACACGGACATGACAACTCGTCAACCATACAAAGCCACGCTTGTCCGACAGACAATCACGAAACGTAACGAGAAGTTTCAACTTACGGTTAGTTACATATATGAATCTGGTCTTTGGCTACAGATTGGGGTGGTTGTTCTATTCTCCACAACCAGTGCTGATACTTCGATAAACTGCAGATCTACGAATCCAATGGTGAACCGTGTACATATGAAACCGAATGCAGATACAGCCGTGTTGGTAAAGCAAGCTCCCAGATTCTTGCTCCAACAGGAAGCAGCTTGGACACGGCCCTGACAGCATTTGAACGGTTTTTCGAAGAATATACGGGAAAGAGCTGGGCGTTACGTGAAGACGGAACCCGGCCCCAGCCGAAGAGAGATGATGAAGGGAATTTCCTGCCTCACCATGAGGGCTGGTATACCTACGAATACACCACGAACATATTTACCCACTTCATCCAGAACGGCTCGGCCAGCAGCGCCGGTATAATCGGAAATTAATCTGGAAGTGACAGTATCAGTCGAGGTTTGATTCGTTAGTGCTACTAATATACTAACTCGCGTTGGTTTCACTGTCAGCAGCCATGAGTGACCAGTTAACTCCTCTCTTTCTCGGACTTGGGGCTTCGCATGAATGCTAAAGCTACAAGAGTCTCTTGCTTGATGCCATCTTGTCTCAACAACTGCTTCATACATTGGGAAGAAAACTTGCATATGGGAAATAACATGAAGATACACCATCAGCAGATATCCATTCAGGACACCTAGGTGTCTGTTTCTCTAGACGGGTATACAATAGTAAACAGTGATGTTAAACAGCTAAATGCTAACCTTTTTAAACCTTCCAACACCTTAAGCGCCAAGACAGACTTTTCTTGTGTCTTCGTAAGATAAAGATACATCGCACCAAACCGTTGCAGCCATCGCCAACGAACCGGCTCACAGATAGTCCTTCTTCCTGCTGGTTCTTGTGTACTGTGTAAGAGCCCATTCAATATCACCACTAGAGCCCTTCTCCAGGGATCCGCCGCGGATCTCAAACAATCTCATAGTCATGCGTGGACCAACTTCGGCTAGTTCAACGTCCCGATAACCCGTCTTCACGAACACGTGGTGTCGCACTTCGATGCTATCCTCCCTGTTGACGAAACTGACGACACGGTTGCCGACCTTTCCAGCCTCACGCGGAGGGAAGAGATGCTTCAGGATCTGCACTACCCGAAGGCCCAGCTTTGTCTTGAATCCCTCGAATATAAGGTGGGGGTAGCTCTCCGACACGGTCCCACGGGCAGCATTTGGAATGTCTGCACGAAGAACGACATTGTGAAGTGAGAAGCTAGCCGTCGGTCCATGCGGGAGATGAGAAATAGTCATCGCTGTGGGGGTTCCTCGGTGTTCATGGAGGAGAACCATATCTGTCAACGCCGCAGCATTGGCACTCGATACAAGGTCTGGTAGAACAAGACCACCACGGTTCAGCCGAATCGATGTGGGAAGAAGCAGACGGATTTCCTTTGCAAATGCGCCTAAACGGACAGACGGGTTTCGAGAAGTTGTGACAATGGGGCGGGGATCGACAATTCCTGAGGTGAGGGCGTATTCGTCGTCAAGGTCTAGCATATCCGCATCTTTATCTTTCTTGTCCGCCGTAGGTAAGGACTCGTCATATTTGAAATCTTCGCGGAGCTGTTTGTCATTTGCGATGGAAGGATCAAGGGGTTTTCCAGAAGCTAGCGACGCCTTCAACTGTGCTCGCTTTTCGGCGATAGAGGCATCGCGGAGAAGCAGCGCTCTCCGATAAAGATAATCTCGGCGCTCACGAGCTTGACGGCGCTAAAGACAGTTAGTAAAAGTCTCCCGGTTCATAGCGAAGAGTGTAAATCATAATAGGGCCAAAACGTACAAGCATTTTGTTTGGATGGATGTCTTCAAAGAAACTGGTTGAAGCTTTGTCTTTGGCGGGCAACTTTTTTTAATTGCATTGGTGGTCCGCATGGGCCACCGGACTGTGTGGGATTTGGCGGCAAATAGACCGATAATAAAACAAGGTGAGCCGATCGCAAACCAGCGAATCGCCGAGTCCTGTGAATTACAACTTTCTACCATCGAGGACAGACCGACTCACTGTCATAGGGCTTTGTGGTGTATTAGGGACTCGGTTACTGATCAGTGAGAGTTGCATGTGAGTTTTCCTCTGGCATCGTCCATTCCAGACCAAGAAGAATTCATCGCTGAGACAAGACCTTAGCCTCTCATTCTTCTTGCCCCTCTACTGTGGCACGCTGGGTTATCTTATAAATCAAGACAGATCTCGCTACCACCTCGTTTTCTTCTTAAACTTCTGAGACGGCCGGTTTGTCCTTAACGCTCTTTCATCTCCAACTTATCCCAAACGATATATCAGGAAAGTTCGTGTATGACCGACTCGTGATTCTGATTTGTGGTGGACTGGGCGTTTCGGCTTTGCACGGTTCCTGCCTTCGAGCTCTTTAATAGCGCCTTTTTCTTGCTTCTCCTGGGAGAGTATTTTAGCCTGGATTTTACGATCGATGATGGCGGCTTTAGGTGATGATTTAAGGGAATTGGATGACATAACTGGTGGTCTCCGCCCGCGGAGGCATGACGATGATGATGACGGCTCGGATAATGGGGATGACGACCTAGAAAGTACAACTAGCGCTCCCGCTGCTGGGAATGCAGAAAATCAAAGACACACAGAGGAGGAAAAGGAGCTCCCGCCACATGCATGCGCGTAAGTATCATCGTATATCTCTACGTCTAGATCGAAGTTTAGCTAACCCTAGATCGCCTTGAAGATATTGCGGCATCCATAATCCGAGCAGTGTTGTGAAATGTCTCTCCTGCAGCAAGTGGTTTTGTAGCGCTCGTGGAAATACCTCGTCCTCTCACATTGTCAACCACCTCGTTCGAGCACGACACAAAGAAGTGCAATTACACCCTGCCTCGTCTCTCGGGGATACAATTTTGGAGTGCTACAATTGTGGAACTAAGAACGTCTTCCTTCTTGGGTTCATTCCAGCGAAGTCTGATACGGTCGTCGTATTACTATGCCGTCAACCTTGTGCCGCCATGCCATCGTCCAAAGACATGAACTGGGATACTTCCCGCTGGCAGCCACTCATAGAAGATCGTTCGTTCCTGCCGTGGCTTGTAGCTGCACCGTCTGACCAAGAGCAGCTGCGAGCTCGCCACCTTAGCCCCCAGCTCATTGCAAAACTGGAGGAAATGTGGAAAGAAAACTCCCAAGCCACGTTCTCAGATCTCGAGAAGGCCACCGCTGTAGATGACGAGCCTGCCCCCGTTCTTCTGCGTTATGATGATGCTTTCCAGTATCAGAACATTTTCGGACCACTCGTCAAGATTGAAGCGGATTACGATCGAAAATTAAAAGAGTCACAGTCGCAGGATGGGTTGATTGTGCGGTGGGATCTTGGTCTCAACAACAAACATCTGGCTAGCTTCATTCTACCAAAGCTTGAGCTTGGCGATGTCAAACTGGCCGTAGGAGACGAAATGCGACTGAAATACACTGGAGAACTGCGGCCCAAGTGGGAAGGGGTTGGATACGTCATCAAGATCCCGAACAACCAGTCTGATGAGGTTACTATTGAGCTGCGAGCAAAGGGAGATCATAAGTCGGTGCCTACAGAGTGTACACATAATTTTACTGCCGACTATGTATGGAAGTCCACCTCTTTTGATCGTATGCAACTCGCCATGAAGACGTTCGCAGTTGATGAGATGAGCGTTTCTGGTTACATCTTCCATCGGCTTCTGGGTCATGAGGTCGCCGCTGCACCAATGAAGACACAGATGCCCAAGAAATTCAGTGTCCCTGGCCTTCCAGAACTAAATGGTAGCCAGATTAACGCAGTCAAGAGCGTCCTACAGAGGCCTCTGAGTCTTATTCAAGGACCTCCCGGAACCGGAAAGACTGTCACATCCGCTACCATCATTTATCATCTTGCCAAACTCAATGGAGGTCAGGTACTAGTCTGCGCTCCTTCCAACGTCGCCGTTGATCAACTCTGCGAGCGTATCCACAGAACCGGTCTGAAGACAGTACGTGTAACAGCCAAATCCCGCGAAGACGTTGAATCTCCCGTTGGTTTCTTGTCTCTGCATGAGCAAGTTCGCCTGAATGATAGCAATATCGAACTCCTGAAGCTTAATCAGCTTAAGTCGGAACTCGGGGAGTTGTCGAGCCAAGACGAAAAGCGACTGAAACAGCTCACGCGTTCAGCGGAGCGCGAGATTTTGAACAACGCTGATGTTATCTGCTGCACTTGCGTTGGTGCCGGTGACCCTCGTCTCGCGAAACTCAAGTTCCGCACTGTATTGATCGACGAATCTACACAATCCGCTGAACCGGAGTGTATGATTCCGTTGGTTCTAGGATGCAAGCAGGTTGTCCTCGTTGGTGATCACCAGCAGCTTGGACCCGTCATTATGAACAAGAAAGCAGCTAAAGCAGGTCTCAACCAGTCGCTTTTTGAGCGACTCGTTATCTTGGGTTGCTCTCCTATCCGCTTGAACGTGCAGTACCGTATGCATCCATGTCTCTCAGAGTTCCCTTCGAACATGTTTTACGAAGGTTCTCTGCAGAACGGCATTTCTTCTATCGAGCGTCTTCGTCGTGATGTTGACTTCCCCTGGCCCATCAGCGATAATCCCATGATGTTCTGGTCGAACTTGGGCAATGAGGAGATCTCTGCCTCTGGAACATCTTATCTCAATCGTACAGAATCCACAAATGTGGAGAAAATAGTGACCCGTTTCTTCAAGGCTGGTGTGCAGCCTCAAGACATTGGTATCATTACCCCTTATGAAGGGCAGCGTAGCTACATCGTTAGCTCCATGCAGGCAACGGGTACCTTCAAGAAGGAACACTACAAGGAAATTGAAGTTGCTTCCGTTGATGCTTTCCAGGGACGAGAGAAGGATTTCATCATTCTCTCTTGTGTGCGTTCCAACGACCACCAAGGCATCGGTTTCTTGAGCGACCCGCGTCGTCTCAATGTTGCACTTACACGAGCGAAGTATGGTCTAGCGATCCTTGGTAACCCAAAGGTGCTATCTAAGCATCCTTTGTGGAACTGCCTGTTGCAGCACTTCAAAGAACGGCATTGTTTGGTTGAGGGACCTCTGTCCAATCTTCAGGAATCCCTGATCCAGTTCAGCCGCCCTAAACAGGCATATAGAGGGCCGCAGCGATTCCAGATGGCGTACAACCACGCCTCTAGCGTGACCAGCGGAATGATGAATGGAAGAAATGGCCAGCGCAACGACTTCCACGACAACGGATCCGTGAT
Source organism: Aspergillus pseudonomiae (assembly GCF_009193645.1). NCBI lineage: Eukaryota > Fungi > Ascomycota > Eurotiomycetes > Eurotiales > Aspergillaceae > Aspergillus > Aspergillus pseudonomiae. The sequence goes on along the minus strand of NW_022476041.1, from coordinate 2,131 downwards.
AGGCTATATTCCTGACGATGTCTCCTCTGTCCACTCTTCTGCTCTTGGTGGTGTCGGTATTCCTTCAGGGTATCCTCCTATGTTCCAGAACTTCGCAGACTCTTGGCCTGCCCTCCCAGGAAACCGTCGGGCCAATGGCAACAGAGGAAAGGGAGCGCCTAGCATTGCTGGTGAATCCATTGCGGCGACAGAATCTGACGTTACTGCAAGTATCATTGATGGCAAGAGTGTTGATCAGGGCGGCGTGAGTCTCGCTGGACTGAGTATCCACGATATGAGTAAACAGCCCAGTCTGTCCCAGTCCGACCGTTTGAAGCGCTACGTCGAATCTGGTGGTCGCGAGCCTTACAAGCCTGGTGTTGCCGATAATAATAGTATTTTTGGTGGAAGCTCTGCCAGCATTCGTGTTACTCGTGGTGTGCCAGGTCATATCATTGATGACGACGACACACGCAGTGTTTCTACTGCGTTTGCGAGCCAGGTGGGGGGAAACTACGATTGATTGCGGTAACGTTGCGTTGTACGCTAGTCTGGGTGGCACCAGAACCTTGCAGCTCTCGCAAAGCTCGGGATACGACTGTTCGCAGCACTGCTAGGCCACTCAAACATCTTTTGGTGACCTGATAGACCGCTCGAGTTGTTGACCGTCTCTTTGGGCATGACAAACCCGCACCTCAGGGTAGCATCGATGAAAACATGTCTCAGCCATATGGTGGAAGATGGAAATATCCTCGAACCTCGAATTTCTCTTCCACGACACATATATCTATATCAAGATATCACTGTTACCGTTCCAGGGGTCCAAAGCAATGACTGTACCATTTGTCAGGTTGACCATGTCCAGTGTCCTTGGCTGGAATATGGTCCCCCATGAAGCAACGCGGGAGTGGTAGTGGTCTGGCATGCATATGACACCTGCTGATTGATCAGTAGCTGTCAAGGGCTATGTCATCCGAGGATTAATGGAGTGTCCATAGATTCGTTCGGCTTGCAGGCGACTTCTTAGGCTACAGGAAAGCTCAACATTTTCACCCACTGATGGCGAGAGTGAGCTCATCTGAAAATGCTATGGATAATTCTTTTTTTTATCATCTTTTTCCGCCTCAACTTTTGTTATTTCAATTTTGATTATTTAAGTAGCTCTTTGCATTGCCTGTGGCATTGTCATTGTGATGCTGATGCTGTCCTCCTACATCCTTGGAGAGCGCAATTGTTTGCCCCTTCACATTTGTACTCTGTACACACCATCCAATCTTTGTCGGCCGGAGGACTTATCCTATCCTGGCAACCAACTACGCTGCTAAGCCCTAGCAAATGAAATATGATTATTGTCGCTCGTTTATAATCTATTATTGCGCCAATACCTCAGAGAGCAACACGTCCTCAGCTGCCGTGCTTTTGCACTTCTCACTGTGGAGTCAAGATGCCTTACCATGAACTCGTAGGATCGAACTGAGTTGGTTCTCTTGTGGCTGCAAATGACTGGATTGAACCGCCCGCCCTGCATCGCAGAAGTATCTAGGCATCTACAATTTCTCACCTTGGCACCTTCCAACCGAAGATCAGGATCTGGTAACCTCTTAGTATGTAGTATCCTAGATATCAGCTGAAGACGTAAAGCTACCTACCAACTCAGCCACAGCGTAAACGACCAGTGATTGATCCATTCTCGTCCTTCAGTCGGCTACATTGATCCAGCTGGATCGACAGTAGCTGAGAGTGACAGGATTGGCTCATGCAGCTCGGGATGTCGCGGCCGAATCTGATATTGCAAGGCTGCGCCACTGGGGGGATCGACCACCCTTATTCATCCTTAAGGGCTGTACTAGGGTCTAAGGTGCATACTTGATTCTAATATTATCTGTCATAATGATGGTGCCTGTTCTTGTCTGTACACAAGGTTATGGTTATTTTTATTTTTGGTGTTTGAGGGGATGCTTAGCTTGCATTGCTCTGAGGCTGATGGTACGTGGTTGTGCTCACGGTACAGTAGCTATGCTGATGGTGCAGATAGTTAAAGATAAAGTCATAGTATGAGGAAGAATAAAACAAAATAATTATAGTAATCATATTTTTACTTTTATTTTATTTATTTATTTATTTATTTATATTTTTTTTTTTTTTTTTTTTT